>NC_089586.1:101650738-101870738 GCF_019320115.1 Miscanthus floridulus | reverse complement strand
GGCGCTGGAAGTGACCAGACGCTGATAGAGTGCATCTGGTCAAGGTGACGTGTGATGACGTAGGTAGAGTAGTGTTGCTAGAGGTGACCGGACGCTGGTGCTGTGTCTGATCACGACCGACCGGACACATCCGGTCATGTCTGGTACCTTACTGGAAACGACCGGACGCTAGGGTTGCTATGTCCGGTCAGTTCAAGCTGGAGCGTCCGGTCGATAGATGACCGTTGAGATCGAGCGAGCAACATTTGAAGAAGGGGACATGTGGCATGCATCACACGATCGGACGCTAAGGTCCAGCGTCCGGTCGATCAGACCGAAGCGTCCGGTCATCCCAACTTTTACCCAGTGAAGGGGTAACGGCTCTATTTGTTCGTGGGGTTATAAATAGAAGCCATGGTCGGCCTTGGGCCAGCAGCTGAGCACACTACAGCCTTGGTGGCTTTGTGTGGTAGTGCTTGGGAGCCCTCCATCTCACACATACTTGATAGTTTGCATCCTCGTTACACAAGCTTGTAATTACTTTCATATACATTGTGCTTGTGTAGTTGCTCTTATAACTAGTTAGCTTGTGTAGCTTACTAGTTACCTTCTTGCTTATATAGCATAGAAGTAGCTCCCTTGCGTGGCTAATTAGGTTTGTGTAACCTTGTTAGTCACTTTGCTTAGTTTGTGTAGCTAAGTATTTGCGCTCTCTAATTTGGCATTGGTTGCCTCGTTATTGAGCATTGCTAGTGAGCTTAGTTGGCTTTATGCTTTTGCTTACTAGCATATGTAGGAGCTCTCTTGTTGCTTAAAGTACTAGTGGCATAGGTTTATGTGACCTTGCTCCTAGAATTGGTTAGGTGAGCTCTAGCTAGCCCTACACCTTTGTTGCTTAATTAGTATCTTTGGAAGGTGCTAGAGAACATAAATAGAGGGGTGTAGTCTTGGCTAGACCGATAGTTCTAATTCTATACTTGTTTTGGTTAGCCGACGCGATTAATTTTAGAAAGGACTATTCACCCCCCTCTAGTCCGCCATCTCGACCCTATAGATGCCTAGCTGCTGCCACCAAATGAGAACATACAAAGTGGTATTGCCTTGGTTTACCACAAGTGCACTTGAAATCTTGGAGGACAACCACATGTATCCTCGACTCTCGGACCTCACTGTCGGACGTTGTACCGCCCCTATGCTCCACCTAATAAGTCCCTATGGCGTGGTCAAAGCATGCAACCTCATGTGTGCTAGCCCTTTCTCTTGCCTTCTCTAGGTGTGCCTTTGGTTTTGGAGCCCATATCTCTCCATCACTCCTCACCTACAATGCATGGGCGTGTCTATCATTGAACCAGGCAACAAGCTTATAGAAGGTGAATTGAACGATTGCATTAACAGGCATACCACGTATCCCCAATAGCAACTTATTGAATGACTCTGCCATGTTGCTGCACTGAAACTCATACCTCCAGCCACCGGCGTCATGAGCTCTCGTCCAATTCTCTAAATCCCTCATTAAACCTGTGAGCCATTGTCTACCTTCTGCATTTGATGCGGTTCTGACCTGCTCCAATTTTTCCTTAAAGTACTTGTCCTCAAGCTATCGAGCAGCCTCCTAGAACAGATCAAAGTTACCCATGACACCATTCTTCCGGAGTAGATTCTCGGCAAGGTGCCAAGTACACCAATGATGGTGCAACAGTGCATACCCCTCTATCTGCTCTTGCATGGCATTAAGTATGCCCTAATGCCTATCAGATATGACGCCAACCTCCCTGCTAGGTCCAACCACGTGTATCCGGACTAGCCTCAAGAACTATCCCCAACTGTCATTGTTCTCCTTCTCAACCAAGGCAAATGCTAAAGGAACCAACTTGTTGTTCACGTCACAGGATATGGCTATAAGAAGTGTGCCTTGGTATTTGCCAATCAAGAACGTACCATCAATGGAGAAGACAGGACGACAGTGCCTAAAGGCCTCGACACGCTGAGGGAAGCATCAGAAGGCACAGAAGAATATCTGCCTCCCATCCTTCCATGCATTAGGTTTTGGGATGTACTCATAATGCATGCCTGGATTCACCGCTTTGATTGCATTGAAAAGAACTGGCAGCTGCCCATATCCATCCTCCCAGTCCTTATATATCATCTTCCATGCTCGGTGCTTACCCTCCATGCTTTACCATAAGTTATCACATATCCTCTATACAACGCTTCAATGGTCCTGATAATTGTCCTCACCTTCATGTTGGGTTCTCCCTACAAAATTCCCATCAACCGCTTGGCAATGAGGGTAGATGTCAACTACCGATGCCTCAGTGTCAGCTCATGGTCAGCACAATTGTGTGGCCCGATAACTTTTGTGATATTCCATTTTCCAGTTACCTGTTGCTTTCTTGCACAAACCCTCCATGGGCAGCGTTCCTTGTCACACACAACTGTGTAACGGCGCTCCACATATGAATGCAATATCCTGTAAGGCCTCTTTCGTATCACTGCAAAAGCCTACAACCACCTCTTCAAAACAGGGAGGTCATTGAACACCCTCCCATTCTCAATTACCATGTTAGGACCGGCCTCAGGAGCTTCTAGGAGCTCATTATCATGTCCTTCTACAAACGTCTGATTGGAATGAGCAAGATCGCTGAACTCGTGAACTTTAGGATCATGGCGGCCAGGAAAAATACGCCTCATCATCTCAACATCACTCTCCGTCAGCTCTCCAACACAGCGATCATCATCAGAATCAAGAGCCCTAGCCATCTCATATGGCTCTGAATCATGCATAATTTCAACACTATTTGACCTACGGAATCCATCTCCAAAGTACACTTGCGCAGTAACAGGGGGCACATCCACATTCTCAGAAATGTCTCCTGCAACATCATTACAGAAATGAGGAAAGAATAAAAGAAATAGATGTAAGAAACGGGGTAAGCTCCCAAAAACCATGTGGTTAAGACACTTACTCGGATGATTCTTTGTCAAAGGGATCTCATAAGGAGGATCTGCCATGAAAAAATGAGTCTGACAACCATCTCCAAATACCGCATTTGGGGCAGATTGAGCATCGGGAACCGTAGGTGCAATCTGCATAGGCAGGTAAGGTTTCGGAACGGGAGGGTCGATGTATGCCTGATGATCTATTGCTGGGATAAACCCATGAGGGATGGGATCAACTAACACCTGGTGCACAACCACGTCCAAACATTGCAGCTCGCTCTTCATAGCCGATCTGACATAGTTCTCCCACTAATCCGCACAACCAATTGAGATCATTCGCGTGAAGATGTTCGAAGGACAACCTAGGTGCAGTACACCATCAACTGCAATGCCATCATCTCCAAGGCAATGCAGCTCCTTCCGAGCCCTTGCAACCATGTCACTAAATGAAAGCCTATCATTGAATAGCACAGGCACGCTTTGCATGTCAAGAAACTCAACATATCCAAAGCGATCGCTTTCAACGGTGCCTCCATGATATATGATCACTAGGTTATCCATCTAATTCAAACAAGTAACTAAACACATGTCCTTCATTCCAAATTAGACGATAGATAGTACCTAACAAGTATTTTCTAACTACAAACTAAGTAATCAAGATAATAACTACGTATATATTTACAGTGTACTCACTGAATAGCTAGATCATATGTAGATAACTAAAAATGTAACTACATATCTAAGTAGTTATCTAACTATATCTATGTGCATATGTGTCTATGTTTCTATCTATCTTCATATATATCTCATTAGATCACTAACTAAATCAACTACCTGAGTCATCATATTAACTAATAAATAACAGATATCAACTAAGTAGGTACATTGCATATTCATAATTTTTACCTTTCCGGGCCGGCGGACGATGGGCGTGGGTCAGGCCAAAGATCCGGGCTGGCGGTGGCGTGACAGACGACAGCGGTGGCGCGCGGGATGCCCGGGGCTACGCGCGGCGAGTCCGGCTCGACAGGCGCGGCCTCGGGCCGACGGTGGAGGGCAAGGCGAGGACGGCGGAGGCGTCGCGGCGCGGCGGCCAACCACGGGCGACAGCGCGGCGCGGGGGGCGGCACAGCGCTACGCCTGCTTCCGCGCCCGCTCCCGCGTCGAGCTTGCGTCGCCGCCCGTCGCCGCGCCGAGGCCGCCCCCCGCCCCGCGCTGCGCCCCTCACGGCGCGGGGGGTGGCGCAGCGCTACAACACGCCGAGGCGCGGCGCGGGGCGGGGGGGGGGGGGGGGCGGCCTCGGCGTAGCTCGGCGAGGGGCACAGCGCGGGGCGGGGGGGGGGGGGGGGCGCGGGCACAGGCGCGGGCGCGGGAGCAGGCGTGGCCTCGGCGCGGCGTGGCGCGGGGCGGCGCGGGCGCTGCCTCGTGCGGGTCGCGGGCACGGCGGTGGCGCGGGCAAGGGCGTCGGCGTCGGCGAGGAGCTCGGCGCCAGAGACTCTGGCGCCGAGCTCGGCGCCAGCATCAATGGCGCCGAACTAAGGGTCCATTTCCTGAATTCTTTCCGCCAGAAGTCTATTTGTGAGAAACTTTCAAAAAAAAGGGCCGAATTGTAAAAAAATCGGACAGGGGTTCTCTGCGCTCGCTGACCGCTTCCTCGCCGTGCGCTCGTTCAGGAACACCACCTCGTGGTCGCTCACCGTGTGCGACACGGATGGAAACGAAGCGCCTCTCAACCGCCTCAGTGACTGTTGTGTCCGCCTCGGTGACCGGTAGCCTACCTGGATGCCGGTGCAATCAAAGAGCCTCAGGTCGTCGACGCGCACAACAAAGCAGGACGCGTACTTCCATATATCTTGGTGGGTTCCATTACACACCGTCAAATAAGGCCTTGTTTAGATGCAAAAAATTTTGCAAAATGAGTACTGTAGCGTTTTCGTTGTTATTTGGCAAATAGTGTCCAATCATAGTCTAATTAGGCTTAAAAGATTCGTCTCGTGGATTTCGTCCAAACTGTGTAATTAGTTTTATTTTTTATTTATATTTAATGCTTCATGCATGCGTCCAAAGATTCGATGTGACGAAAAATATGAAAAATTTTGCAAAATTTTTTGCAAACTAAACTGGACCTAAATAAAGAGAAGAGTTTGCGATCGGTTTTTTGGAAGCAGGTGGCCACCCGGCATGCATGCCGATTGTCGGACCGCGGCGCGGAAAGAAACGGTGCCGGCGGCGCGGGTACGGTGGTACCTGGAGGACGTCATGTGCGTGTTCGTGAGGGAGGCAATGGCGGCACAACGCCGTGGCGCAGTCGACGCAGAAGTGGTTCTTGTCGTTCTTGCGCTCCCCCGGGTGCACGGCGCATGCGTCGAAGAAGAACTCCGATAGCAGGCCGCGCAGCCACCGATGGGAGCCTTGGGTATAGATGGGTTGCTGCCTGCTCGTAGGTTCGATTGGATTAGCGAGCGTGTTGAGGGTGCATGCAACGATAGGCTCCGATGATTTCAACTCAAAGACCGAAAAGCCCGGGGTTCCACACCATTCTGTGGTGCTAATTTTCAACATGCGAGGTGCAATACCGAGATGGCATATGCCTATCAGCCTATGCCGTTTCATAATTAATTAATTACACCCTACTCCAAATCGAAACTTGCCTTTCTAGACAATACGGCTTCCTGTTTTATATTGTTTGTCGTAGACTCGTAGTCTTGTCCAACTTAACATTACCATGATCCTAAGTAGGACACTTATGTTTGACATGCTCGAATTGCAGAATTACGATTCTATCATACTTTGAAAATGCATGTATTTTATTTTATATAAACAGTAAATATCTGCTAAAAGTGGAATATTTATGCCCTTGGTTTTGATAAATTTATCAATTTCTAAAGTTGAGAGTCCACTTAGTCATGCCAAACTCAGTTGACGTTAATGTTTCACATTATTTAAGCATATAAATCATTTTGAAGAGTCAGATGTATTCAAACTTACGTTACTTGACATGTCATTAGATGTAGAAATACGTCAAATTAGATTGATATAACATAATTTCATAAATATTACACAATTTTATACGAGGAAAAATTAGATCCTTTGTGATCCTACCAACTCTTGAGGATCGTATATGTTTGCCACACCTCGGAGGTAGGATGATGACGATATCTTGTTCTATTATTATAATTGGATTGGATTCGATGCTCCACACAAGTCTCTCCACATTATATGTCGCATATAAGACACAATAAATCTTGAAAATTATTGCAAGACACAACTTGCTATCTATTCATTAACTTTAATTATCATTTACAATAATAGCTATTGGATCTGTCCATTACACTCCGAGTTGGCGAACTCAACGAGGGAGATCTCATCGACGGGGAACAGCCAAATGCAGTGCAGAGGGCTCAAAGAGGTGGATCGAGTTTACGGGTGAGCTAGTGTAGGGGGGAGAGAGAGAGAGAGAGAGAGAGAGAGAGAGAGAGAGAGAGAATGTGTGTGTTTGTGGCTTCCTTACCCAAACTCAAAGGCCGAAGTGTTAAGGCCAACGGTGATAAGGCGACGATGGCTAAAAACAGTGGCCGTGCATGGAGGATGTGACTAGGGTTTAGGATGCTTATTGGGAACTATGGCACAAACTCGTCAAAAACCATGTCTATATATAGAGACTTCCTTTTATTCTGAAACTTCCAACAATTATGTTTGAATATCATGTTCTGCATGCATGCAAAGTTTCATGTTCAAAACTATGTCTTATTTTAAAATACACAATGAAAAAGAGAAGTTACAAGGGAAAGAAGTAAGAACACTTACAACAAGCTTCGATGCTGTCGTGTACGTAGTTCTATTGTTTTTTAAGGAAAATCATTGACTTTTAAACCAATGAAGAAATTAAACTAGTGTGGAAAACGAAAGCACCATATCCGGTTGCAAAATTGTTTAACAAAACCTCAAAGGGAGCACATTACGCTCCACAGTTACAAGATCCCTGGTTAATGAATGGGAGCTCTAGCTGCTTCATTTTCACAGAAATGGTAAACTCTGCAAGCAAGCCTCACTCACACACACCGTTGAGAGGATGACCACTAAAGATCCATCAGGAGTGGAGAACACATGCATAGAGTGACGATGCACGAATCACGATTAACCATCAGATGGAATCAGGCTCTGTATGGCCTAATTTATTGGGCTTCATGGGCCTGGATGGCACCGGGGCGTCACATTTTTTAGGTCCATCTGCACTGACTTCCTGATTGGCTGCATTTGACAACACAAACGCAAACTCATCTAGCTTGCTTCTTACCACATTGTATGTTCTACCGATATTGTATATTGCTGTTCCGTACTCAGGCCGTCAGGCCTTCGTGTCTCGTCAGAAGAATACGTACATCACGGTTCCTTCCTCTGCATCCTGCAGCCATATATTTGCATTTGTGCAGACAAGGGCATGGAATTTTAAGGCCAAGCAACTGGGTTATCGTGCGATCAGGTTATCAGCGGTCGGCGGTAAGTAAACCTGACGATTAGATGCGTAGGAATTTACCTTCTGTGACCATTTTGAATCTTCTAACTTCCTTCCCACATACTTATTAGTAGAAAACAAAAGGCTCCGTATCTGAACATCATGTGCATTTACCTCTACTGAAACTATGTAATGCTTTTTCTGTTCATCTGAATTCTCTCCAGAGCAGTAAGCTAGTGATTAGTGAAAGCAGTTGAGCCCACACCAATTCTCGTCAGACTGTGACCTGCTGTACCGAATGTCACAGCGACTAATCAATTTTAGACTCTATATATTTGCAAAGCGAGTGAAAGCAGTTGTGCCATTAACCCGGGGAGTAGTACAGGGCAGTTGTTGAGCCATAAAAATTCAGGACACGATCTGCACCGCTGTGTGGGCTGTACTCCGAAACAGGTCGCCATGATGGGTTCTCCAAACCCTTGGTCCATCCAGGACCAGGCCGAGGCCGGGGACGAGCGAGCTAGCTGCTTGTTGTGACAGTAGCAGTACACGGAGACATTCCTGTGGTATCTGATAAGGACTGTGGTCAGTGGCCGCCCAACTCAGGCAATCATGCTTGCTCCGGTCTCAAAGCAGAGGTCCTGAGTTTTGCCCTGCTTTACAAGCCTTGATCTCTTTCTGTTCCTCCGATGCCAAGCAAGAGCTCATGGCCTGTCGCAAACCAGCATTCCATCGGTTTACTTGCAGAGCTCACTCATCAGTTAGGTTTAGCGGTTGTTTGTTGATTGGCTTCGGATTTACCATTGGCTTTTCCTGTCAGTAGACAAGACAGTGGAAGTAGATCACAATTATAGCCGCCCAATAAATGAGGTCGCTGCAGGTTTGCTGGGAGGGCACTTGACAGGGAGAGACTATTCAATTTGGGGAAATCATTTGCGTGTCAGTAGCCAGCTACGAGTAATCAGTTCAACCTGCCATGCAGCAGGGGAAACAGGTTGACCATGTGATGGGCCGATGCGATGAACTCATGGCCGCTCATGTGCTCAGTGTTTTTCTCGGTCCGAAATTGGTTGGTTCTTATCGTTGCTGATTCGTGAAGAAGTACTGTTGGCTGGTTTGTGTGAGAGAAAAATACTGTTCCGGCTGAAAATTTACGATCGTTTACGATAAGCTACAGCCAAACGAACAGGCTGCAGGATAGGCCGTCCGGTCAGGTAAAGAACAGTGCCGGCAGTTGCTGTAGGCCTGTAGCTTAGACCAACTGAAGGGCATTCATGATTCATGTGCTCGACCATTGATGCCTTGTGTACTCTCTGTTATCTTAAGGATTAAACAAACCGGGGCTTCTTCCACTGCAGGTGCAGTCATGTTGCCTCGACCCTGTCAGTTTAATCTGCCTATGATTCTGTGTTTTCCTCTGATTAATATATGCATGCAAGAAGATGGCATCATGTTGCAAGTAGTAAAATATTTGCTGATGTGCATTCCATCATGCACTAGTGGTGAAAGAAGGGGACCGGAGAAGTAGGACACACTGTTCTAGCTCTACTGCGTACATCTACCACTGCACAGTACAAAGCTATGCTATGCATATTCCCCTATTACATTTAAGCAGGAACTGACATTTCAAATGACTGCTGCATTCTACGGTCCCCAGCTAGCTCAAGAAACAAAGAGGTGCACAATTGCACAAAGCAGGCCCCGCCCAGCACTGTCGAGACTTGAGAACAGAAGGAGATGGCAATGGTTCAAACTGGAGTGAGTCATGGCACCTTGAGTTTGGTTCAGGTTGCCTGCCTTTTGAGGTCTTTAGAAGTCTGAGCTTTCCAAGCGCTTTTGAGGTCTTTAGAATCTACAGTATTGTTCTCTCACAATAAAACAGCTTCAGCCGGCTTATCAGTCGGCTTTAATACCAGCCGAACATGTGCGCTTTATACGTGGATTCCCTTTGCTTGTGCAGATTCAGTTGGACTAGAAAGCGAGAACAAACTATCTGAAAGGGAATTGTTTGAGGACTACCGGCCGGCGATTGGAAGAATGGATGGATTCAAACTTTGGACAGGCCTGAAAAGTCCGTGTACGGTCTGAATGCTTGCTGGTGCTCTTGTAAGTTTAACGTCTGATTATTCAGTTGTGGTAATCTGAAGAATACTTCATTTTCTTTTCTCTCTTTTCTTGCAGGATTCTGAGGCTGTGAGCGAATGGGCTGCTGCTTAAACTCAATCCAAACGACGAGCCTTGTACTTCAGTCAAGCTAAACATTTTCGGGGACTTAAAAAGCGCTTGCTCATCATCGCAAGCCCAGTACAAAGAAAGCTACGCCGGCGATGATGCGCGGCAGCAGAACGTGAGGATCGTCAAAATCTTGCTTCCAGCCTTCCAGGTATGCTATTGCTATCGTCCATCTGAACTTCATCCGTATCCAGTATCCTGCTACGAGATGGAGCGATGCAAATGGAAGGACGCTGCGCTGCCGTAGTGGGCATTGCATGCAAGCTGCTGCTCCATGCATATGCATGCTGTGGCTCACATGATGCAGGTGAACACAAGGCGACGCCTGAAATGAAGGCGAGCGGTGACAAATCCAAACCCGAACGCTTCCTTCCTCTAAACGCGGCTGTCTATTCCTTTTGTCCCTGGCTGCTCCGGCGGGGTCGGAGGCGGTCAGGCGGAAGGCCTCAAAAGCCTCCCGCCCGCATGGAACGCGACAACTCCAGGGAATAAACAACCAGCGGCGCCGCACAGGCACAACAGTGCACTCGCTCACACAGTCGCACTGCACGGTGCGCGCGCCCGCGCAAGAACGAACGCAATCCGGACATGCGCAGGGACTGCACGCGCACAGTGTCTGCAATTGCGACTCTTCGAGGGAGGCACGGGCACTCCGGCAGTCACCAGCGAGACGAGTAATGGCGAAGGCTACCGATCGTGAGGGCTGATTTGATTGGACGCAAGTACTGAGATTATCACACCTACACTACAGTAGTATGCTATATGCAGTGGACTGGTTTAGCAGGCAAGTGAGAAAAGAATTAGCAGCAGGGTTAATGGACAACGCGATGTTTTTTCCTCTCTTTTTACAGCTTGTAGATGATGAGGAAGCAGGGGAGCACGGCGCGCCGGTCGAACACCACCAGCTCGCCGCCCCTGCCGACCCGGACGGAGTCCAAGTGCTCGTCCTTGGCGGCTGCCGCCTCCGCCACGCGGCCGGCGATGACCCTGCACAGGAACATGGCGCGGCGGCCGGCCGCGGGCCCACGCGCTGCGCTGGCGTGCGCGCCGCCGCTGCCGTCGAACGTCCGGATGCGCGGGGGGCCGTCCTCCTCGCCGCCCGTCGTCGCGGCACCCGCCGAGGAGGGCGAGGAGCGGTACGTCGGCGGCGCCGGGGAGAAGCGCATCATCTCGTTGCCGTCGGCGGCGCTGCGCGAGGCCCCGCCGGCCCGGGCGCGCACCGCGGCGCGGTAGTCCTCGAAGCGCGCCACGGCGCGCGCCGGGTTGTGCACGCGGAACAGCATCTCCACCACACCCGGGAACGCGCCGCTGCTGGTGGTGTTGGTGGTGGTGGGCGGTCCCGGGGGAGGCGGAGGTTGTGGAACCGGAACCGGAGACGACCACGAGGAGAGGAAGATGATCTCCACCACCTGCCGCGACGAGTGCCCCGCCGGGAGCTCGGTGAGCGCCGGGACCGGGCCGAGAGGCCCCGGAGGCGGCGACGGCGGCACAGACACCGGCTTCGGCTTGGCCGTCTTCTTCTTCGCCGGTTCGGGACTCGGCTTGGGCTTGGGCTTGGGCTTCGGCCTGCTGGTGAGCTTGGACGAGACGACGTGGTTGAGGGTGTCACCGGAGCTCCCGCAGCCAGCGCGCGGGAGGAGCTTCTTGATGGGCGCCGTCGTCGCGACTCTGGCGGCCACGTCGTCGGCCGCCATGGACTTGCAGTGGAGGGACCGGACCCAGCTCCCCGCCGCCGCCGTCGGGCGGCGGCGGCGGAGCAGTGGAGGCTTCTCCGGCATGAGGCGCCCCGGCGGCCGGCTGGCCGGAGATGCAGCGGTCGTTGTGGCTGACGGCTGTGCGGTGCTGTCCTGCTGGGTGGTGTAGGAGTAGCAAGCTACCGTGGTGGCTAGGACACGTTCGTATATATGGTTAAGCAAACAGAGCGGTTACTATGCTAGTGCTGCCTTAGCTGATTGTGGACTGTGCCTCAGTGCCTGCTTATCCTGGCAACTGGCTAGGTACCCCATGCAGCTGTCAGTGTTAGAGCTCGCCTGATAAGAGTAAAATTTACTAGTATTTACATCCAGTACATTTCATTGCATTGGTACTAGCTAGCCTAAAATACTATCAAATGTTTAGAACCGAACCGGCATTATTGGCACAGAATGATGCATGATCGCCATCGGTCGTCATATGCTACCCCTCGTGACATTCCGTTCCAACCCGCGGAGGTCACGCCATGCACGCAGGCACCAGCTGAAAAACGGCCGAGGACGAGGAGGAACGATCGAGGACATGGAAGTGGCATGTGAAGCGGGCGTCCTATCGCGCGCGCAACCGTTGTGTGCATGTCATCGTTCTCGGCCACGCAACACGTACCAGCTGATGCCTGACGGTTTGATGGCACTCGCCCACTGGCAAGCTCGCACTATCCTCGGACGGGTCTACACCTATCAAGGCAATGCGCATTCTGTTCGCTGGTTGTCACACGCGTCATGCGTGCGCCGTTCGGGCGATGCGCATTCTCACCCGGCGGCACGGCAGGCCACAAAAAAGCGGGCGAAGAAGAAGTAGGCATCCGTGATGATTCCGTTAATTAATCCTAAAACCTGTTGGATCAGTAATTTAACTATTTCTTCGCTGAAAAAGTACGGCTCATGAAATAAGTTGTAAATGCTGGCCTAGTGCCGTGCACGACCATCTCTGATTACTTTGTGTTTCTTCTGCACATGGCTCAATTAGCCAATAGGCCCGATAGCAAGTTAGCAACATATATATGCCCAAATTACATGCCAGACAAAGGTACTAGGAGTAGTACGTCGTACTCTCTGCCGCTCCGAAAATGCGGATGGATTTACGGTTAATTGTGGGCTGTTTGTCAACAAAAGGGCAGGCAGGGTCATTCACTGAACAAAGTACGCATGCGTGGCACGGTACATACCCTGACGTAGTAGTAGTAGGTTGGTTCGTCTAGTCGTGTTTGGAACTAAAGGCCGGCAGGTATGGTGCCAAAAGCGACCTTTCTTGCCCTCGCGCGCAGAGGGTATATATGGCCACCGCACTTTTTCGACGCATTCGCACCAGATTGGCTCATGCGTGTGCGCTTTCTGTCGATTCAATTTGGTTTGATTTTGATCCCACGAGGAGGGAGGTGGTAAAATATATATATATATATATATATATATATATATATATATATATATATATATATATATATATATGAGTATAGCAGTAGTTGTGGAAACACTGCAATTTGAGCTTGTGAGAGTGAAACTAACATAATGTGTGGGGGGACAACGCGAGATCAGTCATCAGGAAACCCGAGTTAAATGCTTCAGATAGTACCGCACTGCAGTCCGTATATTATGAATTTTAAATTTCAAACCAAGTCAAATCGACGCATAATCAACGGGCGATCACTGACCAGCAACGGGAGTACGTAATGGAGAGCCCAACTAGGCGTTGGAATCCCAGACCAGTTCGAGGGGGATTTGAACGGACGGGTGTGAGTTCCGATGCATCGCTATCACGGCCCAGCCTTTGCTTGCTCACGCTCACGCTCACGCCCTGCCGCTGCCACTCCTCCTCCTCCTGCGTGCGCGCGCGACCGTGCCAAAAGGCCCATGCGCGAGGCGGCCTGCCTGCCGCGCCCACTGCCCCATGCGCGCCAAACTCGCTGACCTCTCGATCCGGCGGCCGATATCGGCGGCCTCGTCCTGGCCCGTCAAATGCTCTGCAGAAATGCAGAATGCAGCGTTGGCCGTTTCTTGCCCACGCAGACGGCAGACGCAGGCAGCACAGACCACAGACGCACAGTGCTATGCTGTACCGCCACTTTGCCCGGATCTTTCATGCAAAAGAATGGCAACAAACGTTCGTATATATGCTCAACTCTGTCACGGTTTCTCTGAGCTCAAACGCACTACGGGTACGGGCTAGTACACACCATAGGATTTTGAGACAGGAAGCCACGAAACCCGCAGTACAATAATACGAAGAGGTTCATGCATCGGGGAAAAAAATCCATATGACCTCCCTAACTATTGTTGAAGTTCTCCAGACGGAAAGAGGATTTTTTTACCTCATCTAACTTTCAAAACCGTCCAAATTTGATCTCTGAGCGGTTTTGAATGTGGTTTTAATTTAACTAATACAACGCACATCAATTGTACCTGGTGACGAAGCTAGAGTGAATTGAAGAGGGATACACTTGTATGGGTGCATAGACTGATGTCATATGTGATACATATATGGTAAATTTTTAGTTATAATTACTGTTTTCAAAATTTTAACGGGTGATACATACAATTAATGAGTAGCTTCGCCTCTCACTATGCCACGTGGGCGTCGCACCATACGTGAGGGACGTAAACAAGATTACATTGATAATTTAAACAGATCAAATGTTTTATCAAAAAAGTCATAAAAATGTTTTTCTTAAATCATGCTCCATCATATGGTACCTAGCTTGGAACTATTTGAATGTTACGTGGTCTCCTTTTGATATTTATTTGCTAGTAGATGCTCTATTAGTCTATGTTGACTCGGACAGGGCCCACTAGCTAGATGTGACCATGTCACAAAGAAATGTCATTTTTATTTTATGTTTCTTGTTTACAAACGTGCTAGTTTGGTGAGATTTGATTTATTAGCACAAAATCAAACATGATCACATATAAGAATGATGTGGAAATAAGTTAACAAAACATTGTGAAACTATCAACTTCAACATATGTCTATAACGACTTTATCAATATCAAGATTTACGCTCACTGGAGATGGATGTGTGTGCGTTCATGTTGTGGGTGTGCACACGTATAAAGGGACCCCATTTGTTCCTATGAATTAGGATTGAGAATGAGGTGGTTACGTGAGCACATGACATGTGTTGTGACCGAAGACAGCTTACATGGTCTGGTTAGCAACATAGACAATTAGATTACAAAAGCATCTACAGACAAATAAACATCAAATGGAGAGTATATAAATTTCAAATAATTTCAAGCTTAGCACCACAATGTATAGTATGATTTTAGGAAGATATGAACCACTTTCAAATTTTAGAGCTAAAGCCAAATGTATATATTTTTCTAAGATTAAAGTAGATTTTAGGATTGTTAATTGCAGAATTTCTTTAAAAGTATTTATACAATTTTTAATTATTCCTACATTTTTCAATAAAAGTTTAATTAACTCCTACACTTATCTACGCAGTGCGATTTACCACGTTTAGCGGTATGGCTGACGTGCTTTGAATTATTAACATAATCTGATTTATCACTATGTATCGTGGTTGACGTAGCCTTGGTCAACCAAAATCGCTTTCGGAACCATCCATGGAGCACATTTAGACGGTTTATAAAGAAATAAAGAGAGAGAGAAAAACGGGTTTCCATTTTTTTTTTTGGAGGGGACAAACGTTTTTTCCAATTAGAAGAGGCGAATCAGGCTTCGATGAAAACTAGGGATGTCAAATGGATTTCTTTTCTCGTATAACTCTGCCATTTTGAGCCCAATATCTAAGTGACAAGAAGGCCCAATGGGTCGAACCCACCGAAACGAGATCTTGCTTCGTCGGATTTCCCCTCGGCCACGATTCCAGTTCGACAAACTTCCCCAATCGCCCCTGCCGGCGCGCATGGCAACAGCAACCACCACCTCGCCGCGGGCGCTGGCGCCGTCAAAGCCCACCCTCCTAGGCGGTGTCCGGGGCCTCGACGCGGCCGTATCCCTCCGCCTGCACGCCCTCTTCCTCCCGGTGCCGCGCCTCCTTCTCAAGACGCTCGAGATCGCCGGCGACGGCCGCATCTGGCTGCCCGTCCCCATCTCCCTGCTCCTCCTCTCCGCGTCCCCCGCCAACGCCAACGCGTCCGGGGCGGCCTCCCCGCTCCTGGCAGGCCTTGTCGCTGGCCTCGTGCTGGACCTCATCCTCGTCGGCCTCGTCAAGGTCGTCGTCCGCCGCCCGCGCCCGGCCTACAACGCCAAGGACATGTACGTCGCCGTCGCCGCTGACCACTGGTCTTTTCCCAGCGGCCACTCCTCCCGCGCCTTCCTCGTCGCTTCCTTCCTCTCCGCCGGCGGCTTCCGCCCCCGCGAGGCGCTGTTCCTCTGGGCCACCGCGACGTCGGCGTCCAGGGTGCTCCTTGGCCGGCACTACGTCCTCGACGTCGTCGCTGGGGCTTGCCTCGGCGTGTTCGAGGCCTGGCTCAGCAACTTGCTCTTGAGATTCGTGTGCGCTCGAAGCACCTTCCTCGTATGCTAATCCTTGTTATTGTAGTACCACTAATCCGCCATTCTGTGATACAGCGTTGCTGTTTGCGAAGTTGCAATTTCGGTAAGCATTTCAGGCGTTAAGTGTGGCGGTCTTACGCAAACTTGTCTGCGCCCTCTGCTGCGCTTGTAATTGCTTTGTTCTCAATACAAAGCGAAAAATATGGTAAGCAATTGAAGTTTGCTGAGCAGGCACGCTGTTTCTACTTTCTAGGATTAGGGCTTACCACCAAAAAAGTGGGATGCACTTAATTTTTCCACCAAGCAATGTTTTCACTCTGGCTTGATGCATATGATACATGAACCTACATAGCTCATGTATCCATATTCTTCAGTCATAATCTTATGCTCAATTAGTGTGATGATTTTATTTCCACTTCCAGGTGCGGCTACATACCTGCTGCTAGGCTGTTTGTCTTCACTACTGGTTGCTCTGGAGACATCCAGCATCATCGCTAGGCTGTTTTAGTCTTCAGTACTGGTTGCTCTGCATTGGATACATCCAGCATCAGTGGTTATGTGTCATGTGTATAGATGCAACGCACATAATTCATTTAGATGCACCCGTAAACAAGATGATTGTGATACACTCGCTGTTAGTTTGATTTGTAGTAGTAGTTATCAAACTAGTGCTATTCATGTATATGCGGAGTGCTGCTCTCAGGCGAGGACACCCCTGGAACTGTTAAAGTCGAAGTAGATCACAGTGTAATCAGCACAAGAAAATGAAACATGGGAATTAAACTGCTTGTTGATTTGAAGATGCCAACTAAACCAACCTGGTTAAATCAAAAAAAATTATTTCAAATGGGGTATCAGAGTAATTTTTATTTCAAATGCGTTATCAGAGTAGGACATGGGAATTGAACGCTATCGCTGGCAAGAGAGCTGGGAGTGAAGGAAAAGACTGCTACGAAATTTAGAATCATTGTCTGCGAGACCGCCAATAATGCAGAAACAACAGTGCATCTAATAATATCTTCAATCCTGTTAGATCGTGGGACGCAGTTCACAAGGACAGCAAGTTTTTGGCGTCTGAATCATCATTCTAACGAACGCTTACCGACAGCAACGGGGATAATGATAATCTGCGGAAACACAGACTTTCAGGTAAAACGACCGATCCTCAGATGAGGTGGACAGCAAAACTCTGCCCTAGTTCACTGTGGCGCCTGCAGAGGCCAGGCACCGTCAGGCTCACAAAAAGATGAGAGATCCCCATCCAACAGTGGCAGCTGGCCTTTTTGCAGTTTACGGCAAAAGGTTCACTGATGAAACTTCATTCTGGTATTCTGGTGTCTCGTTTTCGTCGACGGCCGCAAGGTGACAAGGCAACACGTCCGCCAGGGTGGGCGGCGCGATCACCAGACGATCCTAACTGGCAATGGGCGGTGCTCGCGGACTTGGGGTTGCCCGAATCCAACCACTTCTGCCAACCAACGCGTGAAACGGCGAAAGGATTGCAGTGGGGAGACCCATGGACGGCGCCACCGCCGCAGCCCGCAGCCAATCATTACTCGGCCTCCTATACCTTAGTTTATGCCAACCTAAACTCCACCCTCCTCCAGAGTCCGAGCCCATCTCGTCCTCCAATTCGGTTCTTCTTCTTCCCTCTACCGAAAGGACCGAGCCCTCAGCCCTGCGCTGCCGTACTCGTCATAACATGGCTTTAATTTGTCTCTCTCGTGTCCCGATACTTTTGCTTCCGGGAGCAGGAAACGTCGCGGGGGCCCCCGTCTTGGATATTATTTCATCAGTTTTCGGGTTCTTGGATTGGATCTTCCGAATTCTTGGTTCTCGAGAGGAGAGGAGAGGAGAAAGCGGGGCGCTCAATTTCCCCTCCTGATCCTTGTTTCTTGATCGCTGCCATGAGTAACACGCTGCTTCGGGTCTGTCCTTCCGAGTTGAAGATGCCATGTAAGTGCTTGTACAGTTGTACTTATCCTGGTTCGTCGTGTTTCTTGTTGCCTGTGCTTTCGGCATATCAGACTGATCGGGTCCTCTGTGTTTGACGCCGTGAGCAGTCGAGCCCAAGAAGCACAATTCAGCATGTCTTGAGCTCATCAACAAGACCGATCAGTGGGTGGCTTTCAAGGTAACAAATTTGATGAATTTGTTTTGGTGAAAGATGCAATCTTGTGCATCAGAATCAGGCTAAAGCGATTGGTTGCCCCCCCCCCCCCCCCCCCCCCCCCCCCCCCCCCCCCCGCCTGTATATCTCGCGGAATCTGCAGGTCAAGACGACGAACCCAAGGAAGTACGCGGTGCGGCCTGCCTCCGGTGTCGTGCCGCCCAGGGGATCCTGCGGCATCACAAGTGCGTCTGCTTCGCCCGTATGCTTTGTGTTTCTTTGTCGTATGGTTGATCGATCGTTCTCATTGCTATGCTGAAATTGTTGTAGTTACGATGCAAGCGCCCAAGGAGATCCCCCCGGACTACCACTGCAAGGATAAGTTTCTTGTTCAGAGCATTGCCGCGGAGGAGGGGACAACGCAGAAGGACATTGTCCCTGGCATGGTAAATTCTTTCAGAACTCGAGTTTATGGAGTCTCAGTGGCACTGTGCATTGCTTATTTTTACAGTCAAAGAGTATCGTGTAACGCTAACGTTGTGGCTTGTATAGTTCAGTAAAGCACCAGGCAAGTTAGTTGAGGAGTTCAAGGTGAGGGTGGTCTATGTCCCTGCCAATCCTCCCTCACCAGTGCCTGAGGAAACAGAGGAAGAGGATGGATCTCTTGATTCAGATGTGGACCATGAAGTGGGGAGACCATCGACGTCCAACTCTGTAATTACTAAATAGCCTTACTGCATGTGAGCAAATGATGCCATGGTCGTTCCTAGTGTAATATGAATGGTGCCTTCCATTGTTTTTCAGGCAGCAGGACAAGGGCATACATGTAGATCACAAGCTTCAGATGCTGAGGTGACTCTAGTTCCACCTAAATATCGTTTGTCTTTGTGTTCTCTCAGATTCAAATATGGATGTTGTGCTGATCACCTGTTGCATAGCATATAATCTTAAAAAACGGATTTAACTTCAGTGATCATGGAAATACTGTGCTTTGATGATATTGATTCACTGAATAGTTTCGTTTTCATGAAACTCTATCATAATATCTGCAACCCCTCCCTCAACCCGAAAAAAAAGAGGACAGAAAAAAAAAATCTATCGTAAGAAGACAACATGCTCCTGTTTAATTGTAATGTGAATACCTTTCTCTTACAATTGTTTTTGTACCAGAATAACGTTTGACAATTGAGAAATTTGATTCCTTATATTAATTCCACCATGATTATCGGCACCATTAATCCAGGATGTTAGAATTTCAAAATATTTGTATACTGTCTGCCCTGAACATTCACTTTACCCCTGACATGTCGTTGATTGTTTTGTGACTCTCAGGATGACTCTACATCCAAGTTAGAACTGGAAAGTAGATATGCAGAGGAAAACAAGAAGATTCAGAAAAGAGCTGACAGGACCTTTTCAGGATGACTCTGTATCCAAGTTAGAATTGGAAAGTAGATATGCAGAGGAAAACAAGAAGATTCAGAAAGAGCTGGTAGGACTTTTTCTTCTGATGTGTTTCCCTCTCTATTTTCTAGAAATAAAAGTATTGAAGAGACTAGTCGCTTTATTTATTTCATATTTACATTACTTTTCTTAAGTAACCCTTTTATATTTTTGGAAAAGTTCAAATTACACAAGTTTGGCTTATATCTGGATAACCAGAACATTTGGTTCGATTTAAACACCCCCACACACAACTATTTCACTCCGTCCAATTTATATCCCTTAACAAGACTTGTGTTTTTTTTGTTTCTCCACTTGCAAGCTGAGTTTAGTTTACAAATTTTGTGAGGTGATAGCGGACATCACAATTTATGCTAAAAGTACATTTTGGGTTTTCCATCATTATGTTTCATACAATTTTGTATCTCTAGTGTTAATTTATTATTATTTGATATCATCAACTATCAAAATAATGATAAAAAGCTATGATGCACTTGCTTACACAACCTATGATGTTTGCTATCACCTCACATAATTGGAAATTAAAACTTCACTTGTACATGGAGAAAAAAATCAAATGGGTAAATTGGACCAAGTTGAAATAGTTTGGGGAGTAAATCAAATCAAACATTAGTTTAGGGGTTATCTAAACATAAGACAAACTTGAGGTGAGTAATTTGAATCTTTCCCTTTTACTCTTATGTGATAGTTTTATGAGTTCCATAATATTTTTGGCGCTTTACAGTTTTATTAATCCTTTTAGAAAAAGTAACATTTAAAAATTTAGGAAATTAATGAGCAATATGTTTTTATCATCCTGATAATGCATAGAAGCTGGTTAAATTATTGCTACATTAAGCAAACCACCAAGTTCAACAATTTTTGGGGATTGATCTTTTTTCTACAAAAGGTTATATAATGCAAGATGAGGTAAGTCATAATATCAGACTGTTCGGCTGCAAATAAGTTACAGCTTATTTGCAGCACCAGCAGCTGTAGCTTCTCTCTGCTGGCACTGTGCAACGGCTGTTTTTTTGCTGCAAATAAGTTAACAGCACCAGCAGCTGTCGCTGTTTGCCTATGACCAGAAGTCCTCCAACCTCGGCGTAAAAAAAAAAAAAAACTCATTCTCCGACTCTGTTTGCTGTTTCCAGCTTTGGTTTCTGATCACTAACGGTCGAAGCTGCTCCTTTTCAGGATCTCCTCCGGAAAACAAAGGCGTCGTCTCCTGGGGGCTTCTCGGCGACTTTGGTGCTGCTCGTCTTCTTGTTATCTTCACTTCTTGGATACCTGATGTTCGGAAGCAAAGCTTAGCAAGTTAGCAGCTAACGGAAGCACATCATTTTGCGGCACCGGCACGGCTCTACCGTCTTTTGTCTATTGCTCCATTTTTTAGTACAGATATATATACATTAATACATTAATAGTAAAATAGTCCACAATACATACAGATAGGGTGTTTTTGGGTTTGAAGTAGTGTCCATATGAACAGATCTTCAATTTTGGAACACGTGTGTGTTTGCTAGTTCTGTTCACGTTTATACTTCTATACAAATTAATATACGATGTTTAGAACAAGCTAATCAGTTCGAACTACTTCATCATCCCTTGCTTGAATTTGCGCCAGAGCCAGAGGCACAAACATAGACGCCTTCCCTTGCAGTAAGGAATTTGCTTGTATAGAATTATGAATTATGAATGATGAAACATCATAATTCACCAACTTTTTTTTTGCTAAACCCAAAAATTGAAAAGGCACCCATCCATAAAAAAAATATACCTAGAAAATCGACACCTTCAAAACAGTCTGTGCAGATTTACTTAGGCCTTGTTTAGATTACCTCAAAATTCCAAGTTTTTTCACTCTCTTTCCATCACATCAATTTTTAGACGCATGCATGGAGCATTAAATGTAGGTAAAAAAAATAACTAATTGCACAATTTGGTTGTAAATCACGAGACGAATCTTTTGAGCCTAATTAGTCCATGATCAGACAAAGTTTGTCAAATATAAACGAAACGTGCTACGGTGTCCAGATTTGCAATCTAGACAGGGCCTTATAAACCTTCTCCGTCCTAACTCGCTCAAATCCAACGGTCCAAATCACGTGTGTCAACCTCCTCGTCCTCCTGCGCGCAAACGAACCCCAGCCCCGCAGGCCCCTCCGACACCGCCACCAGGGATCGAATCCCAGAAGCACCCAATGCCTACGTTGCCTTTTTTTTCCCGAAAAAATGAATCATCAACGCTTTCCGCAATTCCCTGCCGCTGGAGGAGCCGACCAGCCGCCGCCGGGCAAGGCGAGGCCGTGGCAGAGGCGTTGCAGGGCGGGGACGCGGCAAGGACGGTGAGGCGCGCTGCCGCTAGGCGAGGCCGCGCGGCCGGGCGGGGCCGTCGCTTGCTTGCCCTCCTCCTCCGCGCGCCTATGGTCGCCGTGGACGGGGAGAGGGAGAAGGCGGCCATCGCGTCGCACCTGCTGTACGATCGAACGCCCCCTGGAGGCGCACGTCGCCTGCATCCGCGTCGCCACGCCCTCCGACTAACTCCCCCGCATTGACGCGCAGATCGCCGCGTGCCCCCCGCCGCTCTCCGTCGCGGCCGCGGGAGGGCCGTCCGGCGACGAGGAGCTTGACCTCTTCATGGTACGGCTCGAGCCCCCTGCGGGCTCCTTCCTCTGCATCCGGCCGCGTGCCCCTCGACTCGTACGCCCTCTGCTCCGCGCTCCACTCCACGCCCTCCGCCGCGGAGACGCTCCACGCGCTCGCCTCCAAGTCCGGCTGGTTCGGTAGCGTCTTCGTGTCTTGCGCGCTCGCCGCATCATACGGCGGGTCCGGCCGGTACCTGGACGCCCAGAGGCTGTTCGACGAAAGTCCCGCAAAGAACGGCGTCTTCGGGAACGCCGTTCTCGCTAATTACGTGGGCGCGGCTAAGTGGGCGCCCGTGCTGGGGTTCGCGAGGAGTTCTCAGAGCTACTGCTGCCGGTCGACGGGTACACGATGACAGCTGTGGTGCTGGCATGCAGCGAGGTGGCAAACGTTGATCTTTGCGTCCAGGCGCACGGGCATGCGATCAGGAGGTACGGAGGTGGATTTGTTCTTGGTCAGTGCATTTGTGGACATGTATGCCAAGTGCGGGCTCATCCACCAAGCAGAGCGTGTGTTCGGCCTTGCACAACAGGAGACTGATGGCAGAGGTGTCGTGTTTTGGACATGTTGAATGCTTATGCACGGCATGGACAGTGCAAGGAGGTTAGTAATCAACAGTCTTTGTTATTCAGATATGATTCAGTTGGCTGTTGGTATTGAAATGCCCAGTCTTTGTTTTCGAATCTTGGTCCAAAGGTTAGTAGCTAAATTGTTATTCCCTTACAGTAAGTATTCTAAAATATAATTTTCACAGTGGTCCAAAGAGAAGCATAAGATTGTATCTGCAGTAGGAACAAAGATACTCGTCGTTTATGGCTTGCTGGTGGTGGCTAATTTCTTCTTTTCATTTTAAAGTTTGCATACATGTGTACTTTCATTAAAAAGGAAACTTTCTTTATGGCTTGTTTTATGTGTTGTGAATTGCTCGTACTGAAATCTGTACAATTGGTTAGATTTAGTGGCATAATTAATATTGTAAAATGTTCTACAACAATGCCATTTCTGCTTTAGGTTCTATTATGTTTTTTTGTTTTGAAATTTACAAAGGTGCAGCAGACATTGTTGAGATTTATGTTTGTGTAGGTAATAGAAGCAATGATGGGCATCAGGTGTTTCTTGATACTGAAATGAGATGGTGGCAGTGCTGACTCTGGTAATAGATGCACTTATCCTTTGGAGTCTTTTCATTAAGATGCTGAGAGCAATGCTGGTCCTGATCTCAATTGCTTTCACTTGTTGAAGGAAGTGGCTTTCAGCGTTTTGTTTATCTTCTAAAGCCGCTCAACTTTAGACCGAGATGTCATGACTCTTTATGCAAGGGGAAAGGGTACTCTGTAATCCATATCTGAAACATCTTGGGGGTTGAATTTTGCTGTTGATAAGTGGAGGTATAAAGAAACTGGTGATAACTATAATGATGATATTTATCTTTGTGTCACTGCTTCCTTTGTTGATGCGGATTAGAAGTTGCAGAGAGGAATAGTGGGTTTTAAAATCATGGAACTAGATGGCAACCCGCGCTTCGCTGCGGGCAGGCTGAACTATAGTTTAACTTTTGTATTAAATAATGCACATATAAAAGGTGTATATGTCTGCATTCCCTGTGTTTACAGTAGAGCTGCACAAAGCAAAAGGGCAACATGTACCTTGTTAATATTTACACTTGTCTTGCGAACAGTGGTTGATATTGACATGATATAACCAAAGGAACATCTCGCTGAACTGTTTACCGTACTGTATCATTACTATTCACGAAATTATACATGACATTGGTTGTATCAAGGTACGTAGGTAGTGTTCTTTCTCTTAGCTCCAGTAGTTAAAGACATCATGCCTGTATCAGTTGCCATGCTCACATGTGAACCACAAAATGAAGATGGAGAGGCTGGAAGCAGCAGTACAAAATATACAAGGATGAAAGGAACTATAATATAGGGGGGGGGGGGGGGGGGGGGGGGGGGACACATTATTAACACAATGCTGCTTGACATGATATTGTTAGGCTAAATAGTAAGCACAATGGTCACCTGTAGCTGGATTACATTGGTCAGCTTTCATGTAAGATATTACTGCTGTGACAAATGAGGAAAAATACCCCAAACTATGTTTAAAGCCATCAACATATTGTTAAAAAAACAGGCAACCATTATCTATTTTGAACGTTAAAAATGTAGATACCCATTAGTGGGTTATGTATATCATGAAGTAAACGATTTCTTAAGAACGTAACTGAAGACTATTATTTATATGTAAAGTAGGGAAGCCCTGATAAATGCACTGATCTGAACAGATATGAGCTAGAAAATTAGTACTTTGTTTACATATTTCAGGTATGCGATGTACCAAATGATACTAAATTTTTCTGAAGAAATGCAAAAATTGCATCGAAACGATAGCTAAGCCTCAACCTGAAGTCTGCATTGAGCATTCTGCACAGCTCGTTAGCCTTTGACTCTCTAAGACAGATTCATCATCTTCCTCTATGCAGTCCCTATGTCAAAGGAAATGGCATGGTCAAAAATCAGAATGTGGAATTGTGGTGTCATGATATTTCAGCAGATATTACCTTTCCTATAGTCAGAGCATCAGGAAGCCACCAGATCAGCCCTTGTGTACTATGCTATTTTCAAACAAACTGTGCCTTTATGCATATAAGGTCGGCCAGGACATTCCATCATGCAAAAAGGTTACTGAAATCAATTAAGATTAGAGTGAGTCCATATAAAATTAGAGGAAAAAGCAGTAAACCTTTGCATTGAGGTATTTTTAGTAAGATCACACCGTTTCCTATTAAGGTTCTGTTTAACAGCGGCTTGCTATTAACATGAATACGAAACTGATTCAGTAAGCAAGGTTTGGAGTCTCTTAGCTCAAATTTGTATGGGACAAAAAGGTGGAGGCATGAAAATCATGTAGCATTTCACTATGATTAGTAAACAGAATAAACGAATTTGGAGTACATTGATGTAAGCATGAGCAGTCCTTACATTCCATAATGTGTTATTGAGGTTCTCAATGGATCAATCCAACATTCCAACATATCATAATGTTGTGAAATATTAGTACTAGCAGTTCCAACATTAGTTTGGTTGCCTGAAAAATCGAAGGCATATCGAGCAAAGTAATGAGGAAATTGTGGGAACTTTAAATGGGCTAATTCCATAATAACGAAAGGTAACACATGGTCCTGCAATTAAGATATGGTCTGCAAGTAGGTGTAAGAAGGCACAATTCAGGAGGTAATCACACGTCCTGGATGAAAGACTGAATTCCATGCTCTCCCAGCACTCTCCCTATTGTTGGGCTTTATACATATAGTGGAGCACAGAATTGAGGGGAGCAGAACTTTGGTTATGAGCAAAGAAGGGAAGAGTAGTGTCAGACCTGAAAAAAGATGACCGCATTTGATGTTTTTGCGGTGAACTAACCACAGCATGCAATTTGTAGGAACCATCCTCTTGCGGGGACAAAAAAAAAGAACAGGTGGCACATACCAAAAAATAAAATAAAAATGTAGACAGAGTCACAAAAGAGGGGAAAGGTGCTGTGGCAACCTTCACAAGAAATTGACAATTAACAGAGATCAGGGAGAGGATACCCGATAATAAATAAATACATCATCAATTCAAATGGAGCGTGCATCGAAAACGGATCAGATACGGACGGATATCACCGATATTACATTTGTTTTCATATTTCTGTCCGGATTCGGATTCGAATACGGATAGTGTCAACTATGTCGGATAGGATACGATTGGATATCGACATCATAAATATGCGATTTGAGTATTCGGATACGGATACGGTATCAGATGTTGGATATCCGGACTCGGATACGGACAGATCTCAACCCCTCTAAACGGATTCGGTTTCGAATACGGTCAGAAAATATCCGTACCGTTTTCATCCCTAGGCACGAGGCACTGTATTACTGTAGGAAGCCGGAGGCCGTCGATGGAAGAATCGGACGACCCAGGGAGTAGACCGGCACTGTGACAGCTGAGAAACTAAAGATTTGATTTGATTTTATTTGATGATGATGATGATTTCCTAGTGATGTCATATCTGTTGCTGGGACTATAACATTGTGTTTTACTGAATTGGAACTTTTACATAGCCATAACTTTGGATAATGATACTCCGACCAATGTTGAATATGAAGCTTCAATGCCTGCCCAGGTGTTTGGTTCCCCCAGCTAAAATTTAGTCACTGTCACATCGAATGTTTGGACACTGATTTAGAGTATTAAACGTAGACTAATTATAAAACTAATTGCACAGATTGAGACTAATTTACGAAACGAATCTATTAAGTCTAATTAGACTCATGTTTAGTCTTTCTAATTAGTATCTAAATACCCGATGTGACATCTACTAAACTTTAGTCCCTGAATCCAAACACCCCTGTTTTGCATGATAAGTGCAAGTTATCGTGGGACGGTGAGGTCCGGGATGGGGCCTAGGAGGGCGTTGGACATGAGGCTCAGCATGTGCAGCTCGGCAAGCAGTGCGAGGAGCGCAGCGATGAGGGAGCCCGTGAGGTTGAGGCCCTTCAGCACCAGCTTGGTCATGTGGCCGGCGCGGTCGCACTGTTGCACGCCGGGCTAGGAGGAGCAGAGAGCGGGCGTGGCATTAGGGCGCCACGGGTGGCGGCGACGGCATCGGTTTGGTGGACCCAGTGGAGGAGGAGGAAGCAGGATGACACATCTGTAATAACCATTGATTAAGTATAATAGATTGCTTTAGATTTACCATATTTTTCAAATTCATAAGATAAGGTTAGTTGTTTACCAAGTTTGATGAATGATTGTTTAATGTGTTACCCTAAATGTCACCATAGCGTTAGCACGGACAATATACTAGTAAATATAGGTGCTCTTTTCTACAAATTTGGTTAAACTTAAAATAGTTTGACTTAGGACAACTCTAGAACTGGATTTAATTTGGGATAGATGGAGAAATTTTGTGACATGTAAATGTTTATAATTGTGAAGATATGGCAAGCCAAAATGTGTGAAGAAAAAGAGACATGGACTTATGAATATATATAGTCTCATTGTGTTGGCATGCATTTATATTATGAAATATCATTGAACCAAGTGAAGAGACGAGCCAAGTCAAACATTGTGAAGCATAATCCTTGAAATATGACTTAGACATGATTAATGATTACTTGGAATTTCAAGTTGAATCAAAGGTAAACACAATTATCAAATAAATAATGAGACATTAGGTAATGTCTATGGATTGTTCTCACTCAAAGTGCTTGTTGAATCAAATCAAGAAAAGAAAAACATGGATATTTTGGCAAATATTCAAGCAAGAATAGTATTTTTGATGAAATGGATTTCAATTGTGTCTTTAATATTGATTCAAAAAAACTATGACTTGAGGATGGCTTAATAGAGTGAAGATAGCAAAGAAAGAACTTCAAGATACTAAGGCGAAGGGCAAGCAATGGCTTGAGCACCGAGCACTATGGTTAAAGTGAAGAAGAAAGTACTTCCATTGAATTGAGGAACCAATCAAGCTGCTAGGAGGCATATTTTAAGAAGAATCAAATAATTGTTGGATCATATGAAGAGGAGATTTGAAATCATGAAGTGAACTCATATGTCATATGTGTTGAAATGATTCAAGTCACTTGCTCAAAATGGAGACAGTTTGGTTTCAACTGTTGACAAGAAAAAATGAAAAGAAATGACATATGTGAAGACTTAAAACTCACACAGATCAAAATTTGATTTTTTTTTCATTTGATCTTGATTTGAAGTGTGTTGACAAGTCTCTAGTCCAACGCCGGCCAAGTGCCTTGGGAATCACTTCTTTCCTCCCTTCATATGTCCCCCAAGGCCTAGGCCTGCCACGTTGTAGGCTGGTCGCTTCTTTTCCGAGCTATAAGAAGGCCGGTCCATGTGGCTCAGATTAAAGTTGATAGGCCGGCCCATAGGAACAAATGATCAATGGCGGCCCAAAAATTTGTGTCTGAAATATTCAATTCATTCATTTTCATTTCCAAGCTAATAAACGAAACCATAGTACTTATGTAGATTTTGCTAGTGGCTTAGAAACTTCTCGTCCAATGGTGCTAGTTTAATCTGTAATACCTTTTTTGAAATAAAGGCAGGAGCTCTGCCACTCAATTAAGTAAGAGAAAGAGTTTAGAGTTTTATTCACAGATGGTGCCCACTGGCGCAATACACGACGGTACTAGGACCCAAGTAGGAGAGATCAAATCCTCATGCGAAAAGGATTCACCTAGCAAACGTCATCGCCTTATGTCTTTGCATTATATCCTCTTTTGTTAACGAGGCCACCTGCTGCGCCGTCATGTGGACGTTTTCGAAGATCCTCCTATTCCTCTCTTTCCACAGGTTCCACACAATGTAAATTAGTATTCCATTGAACCGCTTGCGTTCCTATTTGGGCACCTTGCTTGCCTCTTCCTCCCACCAATTAGCCATGCATGTAGGGTCCTGTCGTGGGAGATGCACCCTGAAATTCTCCCAGGAGAGAACCTGGTCCCAAACAGCTCTTGCAAAAGGACAGAGCAAAGATAGATGAACTCCTGTCTCCAGTGGCCCTGCGCCATGCTATTCCTCTGGCCTTGGTTCTTGCGCATCCTATGGATGATCGCAGCCACGCCACATTCATTTTTAATCATCATTTGCTTGACATCCAATGCCTTTGCACCACTTGCGCACGCTACGCACCGTCTGATACGCCAAGATCCCAAGCTAAAATAGCACCCAATGATCATATGAAAACAAGCGTGAGTGAGCCAGCCCATGCAGCGATCTTGGCCATTTGCGGAGCCAACCGAAGCCGTGCACAAAATATTCGAGACCGCACAGGGGAAAACACTAGTTATACGCATGTAGGCATAATAATCCAGATCGACTCTTCCTAACCGGGTTCACATGGATGCATCGGCCTGTTCGCTAGTTGGTTTCTGGGCTGATAAGCCTGGCTATTGCCGGTTTGTTGTGAGAGGAAAACACTGTTGGTTGGCTGATAAGCCTTGGCTGAAATCAACAAGCGAACGGGCTCATGATGGCCAGCCGGGTTCACATGAACGCTATTGTGCCTAGTGCACCGATTTCTTAAATCCCAAGGCTCGACTATAAATACCCCTGGTATTTGCACCGTGACCAAAGCATCGCAAACAAGCTAAGAGCTCTCTAACTACATTGATTAGAGTGATCTGCGCGAGAAGGAGCAGGCTAGCTTGTGATCGAGCAATGGCGTCCAAGGCGTTCGCGCTGTTCCTGGCCGTGAACCTGGTGGTGCTGGGCGTAGCCAGCGCCTGGACGTGCCCCCCGCCGCCGGCGCCCACGCCGTCGTCGTCCGGCACGTGCCCCCGCGACGCGCTGAAGCTGGGCGTGTGCGCCAACGTGCTGGGCCTCATCAAGGCTAAGGTGGGAGTGCCGCCCAAGGAGCCATGCTGCCCGCTGCTGGAGGGGCTCGTCGACCTGGAGGCCGCCATCTGCCTCTGCACCGCCATCAAGGGCAACATCCTCGGCATCAACCTCAACCTGCCAATCGATCTCAGCCTCATCCTCAACTACTGCGGCAAGACCGTGCCCACCGGCTTCAAGTGCTGAGCGCCTCGATCACCAACGCCTCGACGTGCGTTGCCTCCTTGCACGCATGCATGGGCGCGCACGTACGTGACACGTCTTCTCCTTTCGGTTCGGTTTGAATGATGCATGGTTTGATTGCTTTTCCACGTACGAGGTACGACTAGTCTGCATGCATATGCATGCATGCACATATGGCCGTGCTGTCGATTTGTAATTTTCCAGCCTCTTTCGTCCCTGTGCATTTGTTGTAACGTCCCTGTGCATTTGTTGTAAAGAGCCGGCGATCACTTGTATGCCGGTGCTAAGTTCCAATCAAGTTTGGTTTGCGGTTTATTTCAGTGTTTTGCATGCATGTTCTGGTTATATTCTTGCCGTACTTGAGGGTATGAATATGTATTGTTTGACTTCTCGGAAGGTGAGAATGATATTCTTTGTCGGATGGATGGAGTACACATGTGTCAATATATACTCCCTCCGTCCTCAAATAAATCAATTCCTAGAATCCGTGCAAGTCAAACCATCTTAAGTTTGACTAACTATATATAAAAGAGTAGCAACATCTATGACATAAAAAATGAGCACATTATAAAAATATAATATATGATATATCTAACTATACTAATTCGAAGTCATAAATCTTGACGGGTCTTTCTAGAAATTCGGTCTAAGTTTAAAAAGTTTAACTTAAGACAACTCTAGAAATCTATTTATTCAGGGATAGAGAGATACATTATTATTAATTAGTTATTAGTCTCAGTTGGGAACAAATTAATATATGTATACTAGGTGCAGAAGCGAGCACAAAGTTACAGAGGTTTGGATCCACGTTTACAACTGTTTCGGCTTGAGCTTAAAGATAAATAAATAAAAAGTTGCAAATACCACAAAGCAGCCAAACGTCAAACTTATCTACCCTGTGCCACGGCTACCAAAGCACTTCTCCGGATTCTAGAAATTAAAGTTGTGTTTGGTTAAGCACATAAGCTAGAAAGTGTTTCTGTTACTAAAAACCAAAACACCAACTAAATTGATGGAACTTGAAGCTACATGTTCAGAAGCTACTGCTTCCACGTAATATAATTTTCACAACGCCTAGAACCCTGCCTTTTTTGCTTTCTGTTGTTCCAAATGGGTGGAAATAGAGAGAAATTTCACAATAGTTTCAAGGGAGACGAGAGAGAGGGTGGGTTTTTGAGATGGATCTAGAAACATATGCTAGGAGGGGATCATCCTCCTTATTTCCGTTTAAACATTAATGGCTAAAAACTTGTAGGAGGGCCTGCGTAATGTCGGCAACAATAGGAGGGGCTCGACCCTAGTTGACCTTGTGCTAGATCCACCCCTGGTGGGTTTTATAGTTGCTTTAACCAAATAACTTACAGTTTTTCCACATCACAAAGCTCAAATCAGCTTTTTCATAGTTAACGGCTCACAGCAAATCGAACCAAATAAATCCTAAGTTAAGTGGTGTGCGAGCCAAGAGCCACTCAACCGCCTCCTCTCTAACTCATCCATGCATGAGCCGCTAAGGCGTCACTCTCCCTTCCACACACACACCCCATTTCGCTGCCTCTCTCCCTCATCCATGCTTGCACTACTTTGCCACCTCTATCCTTTCTCCACATGTGTCATTCCTCCACCATCTCCCTCTCCAACACCCAAGATCCACACAGCTTGCAATGTATTCTCCCTAATATAATATCTCCTCCACGTACCACCTTCTCCCTCCTCCACCGGAGACACTATCTACCCCAAATATGACACGACATCAAAGAAAAAGGGAAGCATATAGTGGATCCAGTTACTGCCCGACTCCTCGGCGTTTAGGATGAATCTCATGCAATGATGAGTTGCCTAGCATACTTTCTACGCATGTGCAACAAGAGTTGACACGTGGGCTACACTCACATATATTAGTGCCCATATAAAAGAAAAAAGTAAGGCCCGCCAATCATGCAACTTTTTATCTAAGGAGAGCTTCTCTAGTTCTCCAACGAGCTGCTTCCATGGGCAATCAACAAAAGGCCTATGTACTTTTGTTTATATACCTATTTTTAGTTGAATACTCGCATCAATATGTGATCATACTGTCATTATTTTTGTGTCCGAGTAGATTCTTGGAGCTAACCTTTGACTATGTAGACAAACCTTACCAATGTTCATTAATTGATCTAGGACTGGGCAATCGGTTTAAAACGCACTTCGGCTTGGTTTATCCGGTTTCTAAAAAGTTCGATTCCCAACAATCAGTAACCGATCGGCTTACTATAAAATTGAAAACTGACGAGTTAGGTTTAGAGTGTGAATGGAGTGGGGGTTTGGGGAAGTGGGGGTGGGGCAGTCGGGCAGGGACAGGGCTTATACGGCTTATGCCACTGCTTGTGTTGGGCTTGGAGGTGAGGTTGGGTTGGGAGGCAGGAGTGGTGAGTTCGATTTCAATGCTTGTTTGTCTCGGTTTCACCCCAAAACTGAAGTCATATCTAAACACTGAAGTTGATAGATGCAGAAACCAAAACCGAATCAAACAACCGAAAAAATGACTTTTTGGCTCAGCCGGTTTGGTTCGGTTTTCGGGTAAAATCGGTCTAGCCCGAGACTGATCCATGCATGAAATGAATTAATGATTTAGGATGTAATAGAGGGCATAAGCCGATGAACAGAAACAAAATTAAGCAAGTATATTACGAGATGCTTGCGAGTTGCGATAATGCTTAAAATGGTAAATAATCCATTGGTGGTCAAGGACTCAAGGGTTTGGGTCCATGGCTATTCAACATGAACTCTCTCTCTCCCTCTCACTCACTCACTCACTCAGGGACAAATAGTTGAAGCACACTCTGTGGGGGCAATCGGCAAACGACAAAAAACTAGGGGTGATAAACTCATTCAGCCTCATGGTCAAACAACCGTGAGGACACTGCATATGTCGGGTTCATAAATCTGGGGTCCCTCATGGACCTGCTTTACAGTAAAAGCTTGGCCCAGCTGATGACATTGCGAATGATGCGTAACTCCTAGGCCGACCCAAATACCTAACGATAGGCTAGAAGGGCAATCCAATCTCCGACCGAAAGGTCTGGCCAAGAGGAACAACACCCGCTTCCGACTCCGGCCCGCCTCTCCGACCGGAAGGCCTGGCCAAGAAGGAACATCACTTGCTTCTGACTCTGGCCTGTCTCTCCGACTGGAAGGCCTGGCCAAGGAGGAACATCACTCGCTTTCGACTTCGACCCGCCTCTCTGACCAGAAGGCCTGTCCAAACATCGCTTCCAACTCCGACCCGCCTCTCCGACCAGGGATGCACCGAACCTCTGCTTATAGCTCTTCTCCAACTGGCACAGTCAGAGCCGACTAGGACCAACCGAACGGGGATGCCCGCTCGGTGAGGACCCAGGAAACAGACGGAGCAAGTAAGGCAGGGCGCTCAAGTCAACCGCAATACCAAGGACCGTACCTGTACACCTACAGTACCGATAGGACATGTCAGAAGGGTGCCCTGCAACCTTCCGGGCATGTCAGAACCCAAGCAGTGTTGTGGGCACCGATGCTTTGCCCTACAGTGTTATGGGCGCCATCAATCCCCATACCAGGCAAACACGGTAAGACCCCACATGCCTCTGGGCATCAATAGTGTTATGGGCACCATCATTTGCCATGCGGTAAAAACCTCCACATGCGTCTGACATAAACAGTATTATGGGCGCCTACCATCATCTCGTACCCGATAATGTGGGCAACAATACTTAGTAGCATACGTATTCTCTCTCTCTCGCTTGTAAGGCCGTCCCCTTCATCTATAAAAGGGGATGCGCTCTCTCCCAACAAAAGGACAATCAATCACACAGATACACAGAGCACACGCTCGAATACTTAGCGCATGTAGGAGCTCCCATCACTCTTGGCCCTTCAGTCTAGAGTACGACCGGGCCTCTTGCACCCCCATCTTTCTCCCTCTCATTTGTAAGCCCCACAGCAAACTTCGAGCACCTGAGCTCAGGAATAAAGTCACCAACCGACTCAAATTGGATGTAGGGCACGTTGCCTGAACCAGTATAAACCCTATGCCATTGAGTGCTAGGCCACATCCGACCACAATGTACGGCAAAACTACAGATATTTACGTGTTGGTCACTTTCTGCACCGACAGTTGGCGCCATCCATGGGGACGCCGTTGTATGTTCATGCTTTTGGTCATCAAATGACCCACCTTTCTGCCATCTTCGCCATGGCGGGCTCAAGCGATACGACTCGCTTCGGCTCACTAGAGTTTCCTACACTCCCACCTGTTGGGATGTGGGTTCCACCCATCTTTGAGCCATCCTAGGCCTTCCTCATCAAAAGCCTGGACTTCATCGCTGATCGGCTCGACGTACTACACCTCTGCGAGGAGACACTCGTTTTGGAGCCCGTCGGAGGAGGCACGTCCTTTGTCAGCTTCGAGACTCCCGGCGACTTCAACAATGAGGCGCCTGCGCTTCGCTATGAGCCCGCGCAGGGCTCAAACCCAATTGTGAGTAACGTACGCTTCGTTATTTACTCGCTATTTACTGTTTTTCAATGATTCTCTGGAGGGATCCCATTGTCCCTAGCGCGACCACCATGTGACCGGTTCCCCTACGGCCTCGCGTCCCCCATGGACGCGTATGTCCGGGGGCTCCAAAGGATGCTGGTGCCATCCCTCTCACATCCAAATTCATGGGAATGGCAAGCTATGCTCCTACCTCTTTTCACAACCTCATGGATGATGATGTTGAGAGTGATGGCTCCAGCATCGGCGACGTCGTGGCACCAAGCCACCCTTTGTCCCACGAGTGCGCTATGGTGGATGCTCCAGGACAGCCGCCAATGGTGGTGGAGTCTCTATAGACCCACACCCCTCTAGACCCTCATGCAGATGCCCTCACGTGTGCCCAGGTGCATGGTGAGGAGCTATGATAAAGGCGGCAGAACCAGCCACCACCTACGCTAGCACGCTTGGCACGACACAATGCGCCCCGTGCATGTAACCCAGCGAGCGGCGCCTCGGGTCACGCCTGCTAGGTCCAGCGCAACATCATGGATGAGGGGAACGATCCCCCATAGTTTGCTCGGGCTGGCCAGAACATTGTAGCCGCAGCGATGCTTCTGCGTGACCTTTTCGAGCTAGACAACCCCCAGGAACAGGCGATCAACCAGAACCTCCGGGCACTGGTGGAGACCGCCACCGTTCAATAGGCAGAAAGCTCTACATTGCGCCACCGACTCACGACATCTCTCCCCACCAGGGGAGCGGGGATGGACTAGACGCATCGCTCCATCTGCTCGCCTCTACAGCCATCGGGCGTGGAACATGAGGGCGCAGCTACACCATAGCCTGACCCAGCATCCACTCCACATTGACCGCCTATGCACGAACACCTCGGGCCAAACCAAGACACTTGCAGCATCATCAGCAATAGGCATCGGGCCCGGCATGATGATGATGTCCATCGGGTGACGGTGAGAGTAGATGACACGGGCTCCAGCCGGACCATCGAGGGGACTGGTGAAACGCACCTCAGGTGTGGTCATCGACCCAACGACTAGAGTCTTAGCCTAGATGGCCTGAGACCACGGGCCTTTGGTCGGCACATCCAAAGAGCACCGCTCCCACAGCGCTTCCGACCGCCGACCAACATCACCAAATATACCGGGGAGACAAATCCCGGTATATGGCTCAAAGACTTCTGGCTCACCTACTGAGCTAGGGGAGTGGATGATGATCACTTCATCATTCAATACCTCACCATCTGTGTTGGGGAACATGTTCGAGTGTGGCTCAAATTCCTCCCACACGACAGCATCCGCGACTGGGTGGACCTCAAGAGGGTCTTCGTCGGGAACTTCTAGGGGACGTATGTCTGCCCTGGGAACTCCTAGGACCTCAAGAGCTACCAGCAGGAGCCCAATGAGTCCATGCGGGATTACATCCATAGGTTCTCAAAGCGGTGTAACTCCCTTCTTGATGTCCTCAACGTGGACGTCATCAACGCATTCCTCTTTGGGACAACCTGTGAATCCATGATCCACAAGTTTGGTTGCCTGAAGCTCCATACCACTCGTGATCTACTCGACGTCACCCCAAACCATGCCTCTGGCGAGGAGGTGGTCGAAGCGGTCTTCAACGGAGGCTAGGACAAAGGCAAGGCCAAGTGCGAGGACCAAGATGAGGGCCCCTCCACACAAAGGGGCAAAAAGAACAAGAAGGATCGACGCTGATCGGCCAACTCCGCGTTGGTCGTCGTAGCTGATCGTGCGAGCAAGCAGCCCCAGCAGGGCCTACCTGACTACTTCAACAAGTTCATGGATAGCCCCTGTACCAACCACGCTTACCCCGTCAAGCACCTCTACAAGGAGTGTGAGCTCCTCAAGCGTTTCCTATGATAGGCCGGTGGGCCAAAAGAAGGAAAAGGCGTGGAGGCAACAACTAAGAATGGAGGCACAATGGGCAAGGATGGGGACGGCTTCCTCGACCCTAAGGAAAGCATCATGATCTTCGGGGGAACCGATGTCATCTACTCCAAGCGCCAGCACAAAGTGCACTACCGAGAGGCGTGCGTCGCTGAAATGGTGTCCCCTCCTTGCTTCGCTGGTCAGAATCTCTGATCACTTTTGATCAGAGGGACCATCCATCCCACGTCGCTAGACTAGGATGCTACCCACTCATCGTTGACCCCATTGTTCGCAAGAAGCACCTGACCAAGGTGCTAATGGATGGAGGCAGTGGCCTCAACATCCTCTACATCGATAGCCTTGACACCATGCATATCCTCTGGTCAAAGCTTTGCCCGACGAGCTCTCCCTTCCATGGTGTGATCTTAGGAGCACAGGCATACCAGCTCGGGCAGATCGACCTGCCCATCACGTTCGGTGACTGAGCCAACTTCCGCTCGGAGGTGCTCACCTTTGAGGTGGTAGACTTCTCGGGGTCTTACCATGCCATCTTGGGGTGGCCATGCTACGCCAGGTTCATGGCAGTCCCCAACTACACCTACCTGAAGCTGGAGATGCTAGGACCGAATGGCGTCATCATTGTGGGTAGCACATTCTCACATGCCTTCCTGTGCGACCATGAGCATTTCGAGCTCTCCACTGCTGTCATCAACTCATTTGAGCTCCCGCTTGAGGAGTCATCGACCCCCGCAGTCATGGACTGCAACAAACCAATCCCCTCGATGGCCTTCTGCCCACTCAAGGAAGCTAAGACGGTGGGGATCGACCCCACTGATCCAACCAAGATGGTGCAGATCGGGACCCAGCTCTCGACCAAATAGGAATACGAGCTCATCGACTTCCTGCACGCCAATTGCAATGTCTTCACATGAAAACCATCTGACATGCCGAGCATACCGTGGGACATCACCGAGCATGCACTACGCCTCATCCCAGGCTCGAAGCCCACCAAGCAACGCCTATGTTGCTTTGATGATGAGAGGCGTAGGGTCATAGGCGAGGAGGTCGCCAAACTCCTAGCAGCCATATTAATCAGAGATGTATTCCACTTCGACTGGCTTGCCAATCCTGTTCTTGTTTAAAAGAAGACCGGGAAATGGAGAATGTGCGTTGATTATACTGGCCTCAACAAAGCATGTCCAAAGGATCACTTTCCTTTGCCGTGCATAGACCAGATAGTTGATTCCACCTCGGGATGTGAGATCCTCTCCTTTCTGGATGCCTACTCAGGCTATCACCAGATCACGATGAAAGAGACTGATTAGCTTAGTACCTCATTCATCACCCTGTATGGTTTATACTGTTACGTAACCATGCCATTCGGTCTAAAGAACGCTGGCACCACCTACCAAAGGTGCATGCAGCAATGCTTCGCCGATCAAATCGACCCGCTCGATCAGCCTGATCAAGCCGAGCGGCCGAAAACAACAATCACCATCTATGTTGATGACATAGTGGTCAAAATGGCTCAAGCTTGCGACCTGATCGAGAACTTGGCCAAGACATTCGCAAACCTTCGAAGGTTCAACATCAAATTGAATCCCAAAAAATGTGTTTTTAGGGTTCCAAAGGGGAAGCTGCTTGGATACATCATGTCCGAACATGGTATCAAGGCCAACCCCCAAAAAATCACAGCCATCTCCAACATGGGCCCTATACGCAACGTCAAGGGCGTACAAAGGCTCACCGCCTATCTGGCTTCCCTGAGCCGGTTCATCTCCTAGCTCTATGAGCGAGGGATGCCTCTCTACAAGCTACTCAAAAGGACAGACATGTTTGTCTGGACTGAGGAAGCACGGTAGGCTTTGGAGAGCCTGAAAGCGTCACTAACATCGGCCCCAATCCTCATCGCTCCCGAACAGGGAGAACCCCTCCTGCTCTACATCGTGGCAAGCAACCACGTGGTAAGCACCGCCCTAGTTGTCGAAAGGGAGGAGCCGAGACACCACCTTAAGGTCCAACGATCCGTATACTTCATTGGAGAGGTACTCATCGACCCCAAGGTCTGGTACCCCCAGGTGCAAAAACTCCTATACAACGTGCTGATGGTGACCCGGAAGCTCATGCACTACTTCACCGACCTCGAAGTCACGGTCATCACTTCATACCCGCTCGGAGACATCATTCACAACCACAATGTCGTGGGATGGATCTCCAAGTGGTCACTCAAACTCATGGGCCATGACATCAGGTATATCCCTCGTACCGCTATTAAGCCTCAGGCTCTCGCGGATTTTGTCGCCAAATGGATGGAGGTCCAGCTACCGACCCCGAACGTCACCCATGAGTACTGGATGATGTACTTCAATGGGTCCGTAATGGCGCCTGGCTCGGGGGTTGGGGGGTTCTGATCTCCTGGGATGGGAGTAGGCTCCGCTACGCCATCCACCTCCATTTTTTAGCCCCAAACAACACCACAGAATACGAGGCCCTCATTAATGGACTGCGCATCGCCATCGAGCTTGGTGCTACAAGACTCTACATTCATGACAACTTAGAGCTGGTCGTCGACCAGGTCATGAAGGAGTCCCCCTACAAAAGCCCCTCATGGCAGCAAACTACCAAGAGGTGCGAAAGGTCGAGGACAAATTCTAGGGGATCGAGCTGCATCACATCCCCCGAAAGGACAGCAATGCCACCAATTTTCTTGGAAAATTGACCGCCAGGCGGGATCCGTCTTCAAGCGGGGTCTTCATCAATGATCTCCATGAGCCGTCCGCCCGCATCCTGGAAGGTCCAATCTAGACACACCCTGACGCCAACCCATCACTCGGGGGCTCCGACCCTGATGCTAAACCAGCGCTCGAGGGCTCCGACCCTAGTGCCTCCATGATGACGTCACCCGCCAACGCCGCCATGTTGGCACTCGATCAAACCGACTAGCGAGCGCCGCTACTTGCCTACCTCCTCGAGGAGGTTCTCCCACCCAAAAGGACTGAAGCTCGATGGATTGCTCGATGCGCCAAGACGTTCATTGCCATCGTTGATGAACTCCACAAGCGAAGTCCATCGAGGGTACTCATGAAGTGCAACCCAACCAACCAAGGGAAATAGCTCCTCCTTGAGGTCCTTGCTAGAATCTGCAGACATCATGTGGCCTCGATGTCGCTGGTCAGAAAAGCCTTTCGCTAAGGTTTTTACTAGCTCATCGCACTATGAGATGCAAAGGAGGTCATCCACAGGTGCGAGGGATGCTAGTTCTACGCTCGACAAACTCACTTACCAGCACATGAGCTCCAAACCATCCCCATCACCCGGCCATTCGCGGTCTGGGGCCTTGACATGGTAGGACCCCTCAAAAAGGGCCCTGGTGGCTTCACTCACCTAGTCATAGCAGTGGACAAATTTACCAAGTGGATAGAGGCGAAGCCCATCACCAACATCCGCTCGGAAGAGGCGGTCAAATTCTTCCTTGACATCATCTATCGATTCAACATTCCTAACTGTATCATCACTGACCACGGAACTAACTTCACCGAGAAAAAGTTCCTAGACTTCAATGATGGATACGGCATCAGGATCGACTGGGTCTCGGTCGGGCATCCACATACTAACGGTTAGGTCGAGCATGCCAATGGTATGGTCCTCCAAGGACTTAAGCCATGCATCTTCGACCGACTCAATAAGTATGCTGGGCGATGGGTTGCAGAGGTCCTAGCGATCCTCTGGAGCCTGAGAACAACCCCAAGCCGATCCACAGTGTTCACACCCTTCTTCCTAGCCTACGGAACTGAAGCAGTGCTGCCCTCCGACATCGACCATGGTGCCCCAAGAGTGAAGGCCTCTGACCATGACCGAGCCACGGAGGCTCAACAAGATGCAGCCAACCTACTCAAGGAGGCCTATGAGATGACCATCATCTACTCCGCTCGTTACCAGCAGACTCTCCATAGGTACCACAAGAGGAAAATCAGAGGAAGGATCCTCGAGGTCAGAGACCTCATGCTTTGAAGGACCCAATCGACTAAGGAGAAGCACAAACTCTCTCCGCCATGGGAAGGACCCTATATGGTGACCGAAGTGATCCAACCAGGCACCTATCAACTGAAGGACGACCATGGTGATGTTCTCACCAACACATGGAACACCGAATGGTTATGTCGTTTCTTTCCCTAAAATTTGGTCTTTCTGTTTTTTTACATTCAATGTTTGCTCCTACAAAGCACCCTGGCCCAAACACTTTTGGCCCAGGTCACTCGGGGGCTCCATGAGGGTGCGATACCACCTCTTTTTTACTATCATATGGTAAATACATTTTTTACCCAAATGAAAGGGTAGTCCGTTCCTTTAATTATCTTACATAACTTTGCTTCAACATTCTGACCGATCGTGCCCCACCTCTACCTATGGTTATGAGCAGCTGAGCCTCACGGGCCACACCTGGGCTCTTAAGGTTGTAGCCTATGGAACGAACGGGCAGGTGCAAAAAAGTAAGAATAAAAAAAGCTATGCTAACGTAAAAATAAGGAACAGACGAGACAAGCTTCCCCAAACAAAGTAATTCATCACAAAACAAAAATTGATGTATTCATCAATACAACTGTTCACACGGGGTTCCCCCATGAACTTAAACTATTACATCTGCTAGCTACTTCTACTGTGGCCGCTCGGCGGCATTGGCTAACAACATGACCAGCGAAGATAAAGGTTGTTCGCCCTCCGATGGGGCAACGCTCCATCCGCAGGTTGGGTGATGTCTTCTTGATGCATGCCTTTAGCCATGCTCGCACGGCGAGCCTCCATCACCCACAACTCAGAGACTTGCAAGGGCCCCACCTAGTTCTACTCCCTCAACTTCGGTGAGCGCAATGGGTACCTCAAGGGCGTCGCAACCATAGATGCTCAGCAAAAGAGCATGGAGCTCTAGACTTTCCCATACAAATGGAGCAGCTCCTGGACAGGGACGCTGCCTACCGAAGTATGGCCACCACAGCTGTAGGATGTCTCTAACATCTCATCAAACTTTATGAACTGGCCGACCTGAGCAACTATAGGGGCAAAACCCCCCATCGGCGTGGTCCTAGGTGGCTTCCCCTCCGACAAATCTCGCCTGGTGAAGATCTGCCAGAAAAAATCCACGAGCGGCTCCATCCCGATGAAGGCCTTGCAGACGGTGGCGAAGCCAGTGATGTGCAGCACCCCAGTTGGATTGAGGTGCTATAGCTCTAGGCCCCACTCATTAAGGAGCCCACGCAGGATCTAGTGCGCCACTTCCTTCGGTGGAAGCAGCCCCTTCTCGGCGAAGGCGGCCAACACCACTTCAGATGGCCTCCAACTCAACATTGCGCTCTGGATTCACAAATAGATCTATGAGTTCTCCCCCTCACTTACCCTCCCTCTCACTTAGGAACCACCATGGCACACAAGCACTCTTGGCGAGAAGGAAGAAGGAGGAAAGGCAGCAGTTGGAGAAAGGCGAAGGATTACGGCAAAAAGCCCTCTCCCCTTCCCTATTTAAAGTGGAGGCATGGCAGTTGGGGAAATGCAAAGGATTAGGGCAAAAACCCCTCTCCCTTCCCCCATTCAATGCGGATGGGATACGACGGGACATGCCCTGATCGATGGGACGCTCCCTACCCAACGAGATGGTGCCTGGTCAGATGGGACATGGCCTAGGCATGGCCCACCACTATCACACGTCGGCCGTGGGAAACAAGGCTCAACCGCACACAGGCGGCCCTCTGCCTTCCTAGGCAAAACTTGGAAGGGCCCAACGATGGGATCTCCACCCAGGAGAGACCAACAGGCTTCTTGAGTCAATCAGACAGCTCAGGCAAACACCGAGAGACAGGTAGGGAGCATAGGGATGCCCTATGTGGGCCATGCCGACTCTGTCATGAACGATGAGCATGGATCCTGGTTGGACATATCCGATAGGAGCTCCTCAAATCCCGTCACTCGAGTCATCAAGGTAACGTTACCAAACCCCCACTATTTCTTTATATGATCATTCATTCATCTGCTATCATTCATACACACATTCACACATTCATCCCATACATCCAAAGCATCGCATATGTAGTTAAATGCATCATAACGCTCTGTGTCGCATCACAAAGCAGCAGTTGCCTCATTCAACATGAGCATCGACTGATCGAGGTTTGAAGGCCAGCCCACAAAGGGCTCGAGGCTGCCTCGCATCAAACAGAGCTAGGGAAGAAAACATAGATGAGCCCCAGTGGACCTTGCCCAGTCTACTCCAAAGCGGACAGGGTCATCTCAACCTTCTCGTTCAATCCTAATATCGAGCCATGCCCATAGAATCTCCATCGAGGGGAGGCCAGTGGGCCACCCAGGTCGGTCTCCGAAACGACCTAGGCATCTATTGGGACATGGGCTAAGGAGCAATGGAATGCCACAAGAGGGCTATGCTGACCCCATCACGAACGACGGACCTAGATTTCACTCGAACATGCCCATTTGCGAGCTCACCGAGCATGTCACTCGAGCCATCGAGGCAAGCGATGTTAGCTCAGCCCCTCCGATTACAAAAACCGTGGATGGGGTAATGCATGAAAACTCAAACCAACCCCTACTGAGCCCAATGGGGATTAGGGGCTTAGGACGCCCAAACAGCTCGGCTGCGTCCAGTCCCTAGATCCGCAACTTCGACTCACCTAATCCCTCATTGTGCCCAGCACCTGGATCCATGACTCTGACTCACCTGATCCCTCATTACGCCCAGCGCCTAGATTCATGACTCTGACTCACCCGATCCCTCATTGCGCCCAGTGCCTAGATCCATGACTCCGACTCACCTAATCCCTCATTGCACCCAGCGCCTAGATCGGTGACTCTGACTCGCCCGATCCCTCGGTGTGCCTAGCGCCTAGATCCATGACTCCAACTCACCTGATCCCTCATTGCACCCAGTGCCTGGATCCATGACTCCGACTCGCCTGATCCCTCATTGCGCCCAGCACCTAGATCCACGACTCTAACTCGCCTAATCCCTCGTTGCGCCCAGCACCTGGATCCATGACTCTGACTCGCCTAATCCCTTGTTGCGCCCAGCACCTGGATCCATGACTCTGACGCCCAAACACCTCGGCTACGCCCAGCGCTTGGATCTATGACTCTGACTCACCTGATCCCTCATTGCACCCAGCGCATGGATCCGCAACTCTGACTCACCTGATCCCTCGTTGTGCCTAGTGCCTAGATCCATGACTCCGACTCGCCCGATCCCTCGTTGTGCCTAGCACCTAGATCCACGAGTCCGACTCACTCGATCCCTCGTTGCGCCTAGCGCCTGGATCCATAACTTGAACTCACATGATCCCTCGCTGCGCCCGACGCCTGGGTCCGCGAGTCTATCTCACCCGATCCCTTGGCTACGCCCAACGCATGGGTCCATGAGTCCATCTTGCCCGATCCCTTAGCTACGCCTGACGCCTAGGTCCATGACTCCATCTCGCCCAATCCTTCGGCTGTCCCTTAGCTATGCCTGACGCCTGGGTCCATGAGTCCGTCTCGCCCAATCCCTCGGCTGCGCCCAATGCCTAGGTCCATGAGTCCATCTAGCCCTCAGCTATCCCTTGGCTACGCCCGACGCCTAGGTCCATGAGTTCATCTCGCCCGATCCCTCGGCTACCCCTTGGCGCGCCTGATGCCCTGGTTAACGACTCCGTCCCGCCTAGTCCCTTGGCTGCAACCAAATGCCTAGGTCCGTGCTCCTAGAAATGATGGGTTAGAAACTAGAAGGAGGAGGCTACGCCCACCAAGGTGCACACACACATGCCCACTGACAAAACCCCCTAGGCGATTCTACCCAAATCACCCGGGGGCACGGGGGCTACACTCGCGGGTGAGCGCACCCGCTGTTGAAATGAAAAACTCCCCCACTAGCAACACAAAAAAAACCCCAGACGATTCTACCCGAATCATCCGAGGGCTCGGGGCTACACCCGTGGGTGCATTTGCGTGCACCCGCTGTCAAGACAAAAATCCCCTAGACGATTATACCCGAATAGCCTAGGGGCTCGGGGGCTCCTATCGGGTTCATAAACCCAGGGTCCCTCATGGACCTGCTTCCCAACAAAAGCTCAGCCTAGTAGACGACATTGCGAATGATGCGTAACTCCTGGGTCGGCCCAAATACCTAACGATATGCTAGAAGGGTGATCCAATCTCCGACCAGAAGGCCTGGCCAAGAGGAACGGCACCCACTTCTGACTTCGGCCCGCCTCTCCGACCAAAAGGCCTAGCCGAGAAGGAACAACGCTCGCTTCTAACTCTGGCCCACCTCTTCAACCGGAAGGCCTAGCCAAAGAGGAACGTTGCTCGCTTTCGACTCTGACCCACCTCTCTGACCGAAAGGCCTAGCTAAATGCCGCTTCTGACTCTGACCCGCCTCTCTGACCGAGGATGTATTGAACCTATGCTTATAGCTCGGCTCCAACTGGCATAGTTGGAGCCGACTGGGACCAACCAACTGGGGACACTCGCTCAGTGAGGACCTAGGAAACAGACAGAGCAAGTAAGGCAGGACGCTCAAGTCAACCGCAATGCCAAGGACCGTACCATGTACACCTACAGTACCGACATGACATGTCAAAAGGGTGCCCTGCAACCTTCCAGGCATGTTAGAACCCAAGCAGTGTTGTGGGCACCGACGCTTTACCCTACAGTGTTATGGGAGCCATCAATCCCGATAATAGGTAAACACGGTAAGACCCCCCACATGCCTCTAGGCATCAATGGTGTTATGGGCGCCATCATTTGCCATACATGGTGAATGCGGTAGAAACCTCCCACATGCGTCTGACATAAACAACATTGTGAGCACCTACCATCATCTCATACCCGACAGCGTGTGCAACAAGACTTAGTAGAATACATACTCTCTCTCTCTCTCACTTGTAAGGCCATCCCCTTCATCTATAAAAGGGGATACGCTCTCTCCCAACAAAAGGATGATCAATCACATAGAGCGCATGCTCGAATACTTAGCGCATATAGGAGCTCCCATCACTCTCGACCCTTCAGTCCAGAGTCCGACCAGGCCTCTTACACCCTCCATCTTTCTCCCTCTCATTTGTAACCCCACAACAAACTTCGAGCACCTAGGCTTAGGAATAAAGTCACTGACCGACTCAAACTGAATGTAGGACACGTTGCCTGAACTAGTATAAACCTTATGTCATTGAGTGCTAGGCCACATCCGATCACAACGTATGGCAAAACTATAAATATTTACGTGTTGGTCACTTTTTGCCCCGACAGCATAGGACAGTAAACTTTTTATGCTAGCCCCACCATGCAGTGTGAAAGAAATCAAGAATCCATATGAGTCACACGTGTTGCATGCAAAAATATGGATCCGTGTTTAGAGCTGCTTCCACTTGAGCTATAAATAAAAAGCCACAAACAGCACAAAGCAGCTAAACACCAAACTTCTCTACCATGTGCCACGGCCACCAAAGCACTTCTCCAGATTCTAGAAACTAAGGTTGTGTTTGGTTAAGCTAGAAAGTGTCTCTGTTGCTAAAAAGTAGAATGTCAAACCAAACTGATGGAACCTGAAGCTACATTTTCATAAGTGGCGCTTTCACATAATATAATTTTCACAACACCTTAAACCCTCGCTGCCTTTTGCTTTCTGCTGCTCCAAATAGGCGTTTCAAGGGAAATGAGAGAGGGTAGCCTGACCCATCCCAAACCTACCTAACACTAGCCCCTGGCACCGCCTTTACCCCCACCGCCGCCGGCAGTGCCGGCGTCCGCCGCCCCCTTCCCTCACCCACCCCCTCCTCCTCTTCCCTCGCAAGCTCCACTTGGGACCACATCTCCCCAACACATCAACCTCCCAAATCCACTCCTCCCTCTCTGACCTCACTGGCGCAGGCAGCCACGGCTAGCTCCACCTCCCCCGCCGTCCCCTCCCCTACCCCACCCCTACCCCTCCCTCCCCATGAGCCACCATCTCCCAGCCATGCGGCTCCTCACCAACCTCGCTGGCGTAGGCTACTGCCCCGGCCACGGTAGGCGCCTTCGCACCTCCCTCCGCCGCTAGAGCCTGGCACCGCCGCCATGGCCTCCCAACTCATCAGAGCCGACGCTGGCGCACCACAGCTCATAGAGGAAGTTGGCTCCTATGGGGGCAGGCCCTGGGTAGATGGTTCCACAAACGCCGATGGTGGCGAGGCCACCACACGGCAATAGCAGCAGCCGCCACGGTCTGTGACTCCACCGCCACCACCCATGTCTCTGTGCTATGGTCGAGATGCTACCGATGCCCCCAGCTCACCCACCCTCTCTCTAGACGCAGCTCCGTTCTACCCGAGTGGCCCCATAGGTGGGCACCCAAAGCACCGCCGGTGGGCGAACACCGATGGTGACGAGTCATACGATGACCACCCTACCAGCTACCTAGACGCTGCTCGTTGCCTGGCGAAGCCAGTCACTGCGTCCCTGCCGCACACCCAGACTCATCCAATCGTGATTCTAGGCCGTGGCAAAGCGGAGGCGGGTCGATAGGGTCATGGGCCAAGGTAGGGAAAATGTAGTCGGCCGTGCCCACAACTGGTGTGTGGCCTGCCTACTCGGCCAGTTGATGTCCACATCCCAGCATGCCAGTGCCTTGGCCATCGTGGGCGGGTCTCCACCCCCAACGCCGATGGGTGGTGAGAGATCCTCCCTCGGCAGGAGGCGAAACCTACAACCGCTTCGGCTGAGCCTTGCCACGACGCAAAGCATCCTCTAGAGACCCAGAAGGTACCCCCGGAGCTTCACGGCAAATGCTTCAACTGCCTTTCCTACTCGCACCGGGTAGCGACTTGCCGATTGCTACAACGTTGCCTGTGCTGCCATGGTTTTGGCCATGTCGCCAGGGACTGTAGGCGGCCTAGGCATGTTGTGGCATCGGCGATGATGGGTGGCAACCGACCATGGCACCCCGCTTGTGGCATCAACCCGTCAGCCTCCCAGCATGTGCCCCACACGGTTGGAGCTACGTCGAGTGCGGCTAGGGGCAGCGGCGGAGGGCGTCGATGTCGGAGACGCCAGAGACGTTGACGACGATCGAGGAGGGATGGCAATGCTACGACAATAACCTCTGTTGCCGCCATCGACCGTGCTATCCGGGAAGGTCACGACGAGCCGACTAGTGAGACGTGCCATATATGGGGCCTCTCCGAGCTTGATCCGTTGTTGCTCTCACCATACCTAGACTCCACACACGCCACGCGTGAAGTTTCGAAGGACCCGATGCTGGAGGAGGTTGTAGCCTCGTTCACAGCCACTAGTGCCAGCACCTGCGCCAATTCGATGATGGTCTCCCACCCGGCTTAGTTGGCAGCGGACTTGGTTCCACTGCCACTTCACGACGATCAGTCTTAGGTCACGCCACCTCAGGACACATAGACCACCTCAGGAGCTGACGCGCCTGTGCATGACGAGGTTGGTGGTCCACCTGACTTTGGTCTGACCGAGCCCAAGGCGGTTGCAGACATGTTCAGTACGTCACCTCGGGAGGACCGTGCGGTAGATGTCAGCGACAGCTTCGCTGCATGCCATCTCAAGAGCTTCACCAGGCGCGTGCTAAAGCATGACTCTCCGCTTATTCGTGAGCCTATCAAGCAGCCTCCTGCTAAGCTGGTGTTGCCGTGGCGGAGCAGGTGGTTGGCGGCTCGGAGCCTCTCTCAGTACCTGCTTCCAAGCGAGGTGAGGTGCTGATCATATAGCGTATGGGTCGAACCAAGGGTCCATCAACGCCACCCGAGTTGGAGCTGGAGGCCTTTGACAAGATCTTCGACAGCAACCTGATTGCGTCCAACGTTGAAGCGTTGGAAGCGCTCTTCCTAGACGATGGAAAGGGCTCATCCAGGCATCCGCGAAGATGCAAGGCCACCTCCTAGGTCGTACCGCTGCGTCGGTTTTGATTATTTTCTATTTATGTAATATCGAAACCAGAGGTCTTTTGCTAGGATGGTGCAGCTACGACTATTTTAGGTCGACCTCCTCCATCGCTCGATAGAGGCGCATTGTCTGTATGTTTAAACTCTTCTTATTAATACACAATGATACACAAATCTTTTGCGTATTTGAGAAAAAGAAACATTTAGACTTTTCTTTTTAAACTTTAATGGCTATAAACTTGTAGGAGGGCTCCATACTTTCGGTGGCAGATAGGAAGGGCTCGACCTCGATCGACCCGGTTCTAGATCCAACCCTGGTAGGTTTCATACAACTTATAGTTTTCCACAACACATAGGTCACCTAAGTTTTTTCACAGTTAACAGTTCACGGCTGAACCAGACTCTAAGTTAAGTGGTGTACAAGCTAAGAGCCACTCAACCGCCTCCTCTCTTCCTAATCCATGAATATAATGAGCAGCTAATGCGTCACTCTCCCCCATGCACACTACACGCCTCTTCGCCGCCTCTCTGCCCCATCCATGCTTGCACTGCTTTGCCACCTCTATCCTTTCCCCATGAGCTAACAAGCGTCATTCCTCCACCATCTCCCTCTCCTGCACCCAAGATCTGCACTACTCGTGGTTCATTCTTCCTCCAGCATGTCTGCTCGAGAGATCGCCTCTACCTAATATCTCCTCCACGTACCACCTTCTCCAGTCTCCACCTAAGACACCGTTTGTCCCAAATATGCTGGCACGACATCAAAGAAGAAGGGAAGCATATAGTGGATCAATCCAAACTGCACAACTCCTCGTCGTTGAGAATGAATCTCATTCAGTGAAGAGTTGCCCCGGCGTACCTTCTACGCCTATTCAACCAGAGTTGACATGTGGGGTTACACTCCCATATATCAATGCCAATGTAAAGGTAAAAAACATTAAGACCCGCCAAACATGTAGCTTTTTATTAAGGCCAGTCTCAGTGGGGTTTCATCTCACTGTTTTCAGGACTTCCGTGTAACCTAACCAACTGATCTATGATCAATTCGCAAGACATCCATATGTTGAAAACAGTGTAGACAAGTTTTATCCCCATATAGAAGTCATTTCATCCCATGAAACTTTTATTATATCTCTCTTCATCAATACTATGCCACATCAGCTGCTCATGAAACCCCATCGAGACTGACCTAAAGAGAGCTTCATGTGTAGTTCTCCAATGAGCTGCTTCTATGGGCAATCAACAAAGGTCCTATGTACTTCTGTTTATATAACTTGTTTTAGTTGAATACTTGCGTCAATATGTGATCATACTTACATTATTTTTGTGATTGAGCAGATTTCTGAAGCTAACCTTTGATTATTTAGACAAACCTTACCAATGTTGGATGACTGATCCATGCATGAAATAAAGTAATGTTTTAAGATGTAACAGAGGGCATAAGCCAATAAAAAGACAAAATTAAGCGAGTATATTAGGAGGTGCTTGCGAGTTGCAACCATGCTCAAAATTGTTCAATTATTTAGATAGAAAATACAGTCTCTGGGGTGTGCACTAATATAATTAAATATCAGGCATCTACACACAGCTATCCTAATGCTAACAGTATAATTGTAAATAATCCATTGGTGGTCCATGATTCCAGGTTTGGGTCCATGGCAATTCAAAATGAACTCTCTCTCTGTGACAATAGTTGATGAAGCACACTCTATGGCGGCAATCAGCAAAAGACGAAAAACCAGCGGGCGATGAACTCATTCAGCCTCACTGTCTAACAACTGCAACGCGACTAGCTACGCGATGACACATATAGGACAGTAAACTTTTTGTGCCGGACCCACCATGCAGCGCGAAAGAAATCAAGAATCGATATGAGCCACACACGTATATGCATGCAAAAATATCTGACGATGAACACTTAGCTAATTAAACCCACGCGTCGTATATGACTTTGCCTTTTTTTATTTTTGCAGCAATAATGTACAGTTGCACACAGCACACAATGTCACGGGTCGTTGTTGTTATCGGCAGCTAGGGAAACCAATAACTGTGCTGATGAGTGTTCGTCGGTTTCAAATCAATATGTTGGGAAGGTTCCAGAAGAATTCCCACCACCACAAGTGATCGGGCTCTGGCTATAGCAAAAATGTTCCGGTTGGCTGGCTGCCTTCGGCTGGTCAGCTTCGGTTGGCTGGCTGCCTTTTTTTACAACCGGAGTAGTGTTTTTCTTTTATTAAATTTTAACATAAACAGTGTTTTTAAGCTGCTGTAGCAGCGCCAGCCGAACACTTTCTTCGTCGGTAGACGACTCGTCCACATCTCGGCCTAGTCCCTAGTGCCGCCAGCAGGCCCTATATTATAACCTAGCTAGTGCCACCGCAGCCTGTTTCTTTGGTCCATCCATCTCTCGTGTACAATGTACTCTTCATTTTAAATTACATTACATATATTTCTTTTTATATTGTTATTCTTAGATAATGAAAAAACATTCGGCTTCACGCACCCAAAGGAGAAATAATCAGATCACAGTATTACAACTTAGCACTCCATACGACTGGATGGACTTTACAAAATAAACATGACTCGTATCTGAATTATATAGAAATAAATGGCCATCCATGCGAGAATAAAAATGCTTTGCCATAATCTTCAACTTACGGTATGCCTCAGGCACAAGCTCTTCGTGATCCTCGCACCACTATTGCAATGGAACTCTAGACAATTTCTTAGGGTTTAGTCTAGGGTTTAGGGTTCTTCCAGCCTTTGTTACTTAACTTGCGATAAGTCATCGGAGACCAACGTAACAAAAAAGGGTAAGTACCTAACTTTCAACCAAATAAGTGTGAATGGAGATGTTCACAATTTTTTGCATCAGCGAAAAAAAGATCTTAGTGTTGTGGAAATTGATTTTAAGACTTGATATTTGCTCAAAAGTACATAGAAGTAACTTCATGTTTTTTGCTTGTTCAATATCATGGTCTAAAAATAACACAATGCATCTGCATATATTGTATGATAGATAAACCATTATCAACCAAGTGAGGCGTTGCCCCTTTAAATTGTCCATCCGCTTTGGCTCTAGCAATGATGATTGCCAACATATCCACCACAATATATGTTAAATAGAATGGGGAATAGAGGATCACCTTGTTGGAGCCCTTTCTTTTTTTGAAAGTATGAACCTAACTGATTGTTAACCTTGATATAGATAATTCTAATTTTGTTCTCAGTTAAACTAGTTTAATTTTAACTAAGTTAAATGAAAAATGGATGAAAAGCTAGCACAATAAATTAGTTTTATAAAATCAAAGTTATGTATTGATAATACATTTGTTTGATATTAAAAATATTAATATATTTGTTTTTTAGAATTTTTTTTACCAAGAATAAAACTAAAAGGATCTATAGATTGGGATGAAGGGGTAGGTTTTCAGGGTTTAATTAAATTGAACATTTGAACCCGTTAGCTTGTCCTTTGCCTCGATATGCTAGTGGCGGTGAAGGCAATTCTCATATTTTTGGTCCACCTCCCTCTCCTGCTCTGGCGAGAGATCGCCCGTGGTGTGTTATATATATTACTCCCATTGTTCTAAACTATAGGTTATTCTATCTTTATTCTAAATCAAACTAGTCTAACCTTGACCAATTTTAGTAGAAAATAGATCAATATCTAGCGCATCAAATTTATTTCATTAAATTAACTTGCAACATGTATTTTAGTTCATTTATTCGTTTTGTAAATGTTAATCTATTTGTGTATAATTTTTGTAAAGTTAGAGAAGTTTGTCTTAGGACACAAAACTAAAATGACCTACAAAATTTGGAACAAATGGACGAGTAGGGATGATTAAGTTATAATAAAGTTTTCAAATTGTCATATGCTTCGATCGTGTGGTGGCGGCTGGTCTCACAGTTTTTACTAACTTTTTATTTGAATATCTCCATGCCGGCTTGTACTATGAGCCAACACAGACATCGTTTTCATCATGCCGTCTGTGCATCCAGCACCGATAGCCGTGAGAATCCACACTACTACACAAAGCATTTTTAGGGGCGGCTGGTAACCCTTTATAGGGGCGGTTTGGCCAGCCGCCCCTACCGAACCGTCTCTACAAATCATGCATTTGTAGAGGCGGTTCTCAGGCCGCCCTTACAAATCTATTTGTAAGGGCGGTCGGTGATTGAGCCGCCCCTAAAAATCGATTTGTAGGGGCGGCTGGCATGACGAACCGCCCCTACAAATCTATTTGTAGGGGCGGCTCAATCATCAACCGCCCCTACAAATCTATTTGTAGGGGCGGCTGTAGTGCCAGCCGCCTCTATAATACCTGTTTGTAGGGGCGGTTCAATCTAGAACCGCCCCTACAGTACGTTTTCCCGCAAAAAAAAATTAAATTTACAATTCAAATTCGACCAGAACTGTTTGTTTCCGCGTATTCCATCCAGCGTTCGCGTTGCCGAACGCTCCGCGACCAACGTTCCGAACAGCGTTCGTGTTGCCGAACACCCCGCGACCAACGTTCCGAACGCGACTACCAGCACAATAGTATTATATAAACTACAATTACAAGTCCAATTCGTAAGGATATATACAATCCATCATTTAATATACAAATTTCATAAACATTGTTATCAACGTCCTAGAGCTAGCCTTTCAGTCTCACGAAGGTGTTGGTACTGAGGATTTGTACCTAAGTCAGACTCTCGGTCATGGTAGGCGCCTTTGACGTGTACAATCTGGTCCAATATGAAGTTGCAAAGGTCATCGACGAGCTCTAAGAGTTGGTCATCCTTGTATGGGTCTTTTTTCATTCCTTTCTCTTCTCTCCACTACAAGAGAACAAGTTTCGGTTTAATATTTCATACCATGTACGAAGTTTTTATACTACTGATGAAGAGGTTCAAACTTACCCTTAAGGGGTGTCTCCTGTAGACACTGGTGTTACTCATCATAGAACATATATAGTATCCACAATGTACACTCCCAGGCCTCTGCTTGGGGCACTGTGTGTTTTGCATATGAAAATGTTAGGTAATGCTTTTGATAGCCATGTAACGGAGTACTGAAGAAATAAGTTACACTTACCGCACATAGTGTTTTTATAGCCAGCTTTTCCTTCCTCGCTGGATCATGCCTTCCGTGATGATGAGTGACATAGAACCTAAATGCCCTGTTTGAATTATTTTAGCAAATATAACTTGTTAGTATCCATAAGTGAACGTTACAAGTATGTATACAAACATATAAGCTAATGAGGATTGTCGATATGTATACGTCTTGAGAATCGATATGAAGTCTTTGTATGTCACCGGGTCCTTATCTATTGAATCAAAGACCCATGCCATGCTCCTCCCGACATCGACGGCTATACAAATCCAGTGGTTGCTGCATGGATTTAATCATAGAACTAGATAAGCTCTTTTGCATCGAATAAAATATATCGAACAAAGCTTTAAGTATATAGTTGAACTTACTCGAAGTTGTATGGTAGCCATATAGTAGAGTGTTGTTGTAGATTTTTGAAAGCCAGAGCAATGTATGCCGCAACCTTAAGGGACTCTTCCTTTAGTTTCGCTGTACGGATGCGCTCTTTCTCCCGAAGAGTCTTTGCAACAGCTAGCTCTTTGGCATCCAATGTCCACTGGTTAGGGTAATTAAAATTTGGTTGGGCTATAGCTTGAGGGTCTACATACCCGGCTTTCAGACTTGGCATTTGTTTGACAATGTGCACTTGCATTCTACAAATCACGGTGTTGGTTAGTTACAACAAAATTCAAAGATTATATTCATATCATATCGGGAGGACAAGGACTTACAAGCACCACATGCGAATTAGATTCATCTCCATTTCTCCCAGGTGAAAGCATGTGTGCATGTCATTGAAGTCAAAGACAATTTTCTCGGCTGGGCTTCCAAATGTGCCGGTGGGAAAGCATGCTTGTACAAGATCTATGCTCATTGGGAGAACACGCAAGTACCAATCATGGAACCTTCTCATTCCAAGTGGTAGGCGCTGGATGTCCCGGTTTGGTATAAAGGGCTTGCCTCTTTCATATGTTTTTGGGCAATCCTTTGACCATTTGATGTCATCAACATTTGGATACTGCTTTGCAATTTGGTGGAGTTTGCTAGTTATGGTCTCCTCAGAACCCCGTTCTGGGACTTGTTTAACTTGGTTCTCAGGCTTGAACTGGTCATGTGAATACCACTTGGACACCGACGAGACGTATTTCACCGAAACATAAACTGGCCTTATGTTGATTGGAATCTTCTTTCAAAGTTCCCATTCAGGCACGTCCTCGTCTTCTTGTGCATCACCTTTTTCAGGAGGCACTCGTTGTTCATGTATCTGTTGTGCTTGTTGGGAAGACTGTGGCATCTCATCATGCACTTGCTTGGTACGAGCTAGAGAAGGTTGTGGCATCTCATCAGGCACATGCTCGCTAGAAGGCAGGGAAGAATGTGGCATCTCTGGTACGTGGTGGTCACAAGACGGTGAAAATATCTCCCTAACCTCAACAACTCGCTCCAAATTTGGGAGAGGGGGAGGCGGCGAAGAAGCAGTCAATATAATGTCCTGTTTGTGCCAGAGGATGAACTGCCCAATAATGTCTTCGAGTAACACCAGCCCCTCGGGAGTTGCGTAGTCTATCCTCCACTGCATGAACTTAGGCTTCACGGTATGCACCTCGACCCTAGTGTAGTCCAGCGGTATCTTATTATTGTGGTGTAAGCCACCGGGAGGATGTGCCACACCCATTGCCACCTCCATCACAGTGTTCTGTCGGCCGCTTAGAAACACCAAGGTGCAACTAGTTGGTTCCCGTATGCGATCGACGGGGGTTGAGGCTGTAGTGGAACCTTGGCTGCTAGGAACTTTCAGAGGGCTGCCAACTAATGCCAGTTCTCCTGGCGGCGTCACTAACATCCGTGGCTCCGTAGACAGTCCTTGCTCCTCCAGCGCCTTCGCAACTAGAGCCTTCACTTGAAGCTCAAGACTAGTCTCCCGGTCTTGGCCATGTTTCTTGTACATGTGCCTATCCTCTTCGAATCCTTGCTTCCAGGTCATCCTTTTCCCTAGCCCCCCGGTGTGGCATGTGTGCTCCTTGTTTCCCAAGCCAAGGCTAAGCTCGTCCCTCTCTCTGGAAGGATTGAAGGAGCCCTTCTCCTTGTCTTCAACATATTTCAGTATCCTTGATACCGCCTCTTAGGTCTCCGGCTTATCAAACTTAAGATTACTACCGGATGTTTCTGTACTCCTCGCATATATCCAGTTCCTTGAGTGTACCTTCAGATTCATCACATCGATATTCCCAGTAGCTGTGGCCTCTTCATTCATCTTCCTAAACTGCTCTTCCTTGGCATAGTAGCCACCGGGGCCTAGATGATTGTGGTGTTTGTTCCTCTTCGCCAGCTCGGTGTTACGGGCTCTGAGCTCCAATGCCTCCGGTGAAGTCTTCTGAGCCACGAGCTCCTCCCATTGACTAGTAATTATTTTGCTGAACTCTTTGAAGGGAGTTAACCCCTTTTGGATATACTTCGTATTGAGCTCCGACCTCCAACATCAGAATACCTCTCCCATCATCCTGAAAGCATTTTTTTTACCAGTTCATGCTTACCCTCTGGAAATCTAAAATTGACCCTCAGGTGCATATCCCATAGTTCATTCTTTTTGTTCTCTGGTGCCTCTTTCCAGTTAGAGATTGCTGGGTTCAATTTATCTCTTATTAGGGCCCCGACCGCATTACGGAATCGTCCTCTTAATTCCTTCGGCTCAAGGACCTCCCCTGCTGGCCTGACCTCCGTTATCACATAGCATGCCTTATCTAGATATAGATTTCCTTTTCTATCCCCTCATTTCCTCTTAGGCTTGGTAGTCATGGTTGTGTCTTCAGGTTGTGGAGCAGAGGCATCGTGACCCGTCTCTGTGGCTGTTGCCTCTACTCTCCTTTCCTCTACTCCGTCTTGTCCAGCGAGATGTCGCGGATGTCGATGTTGTCTTTTCCAAGTTTCAGGAGGGACCTGTATATACGACAGGTCAAAGTGTTAGCAGAGGTAACACAGCCAAAGCTTTAGCAAAATTTACAAGCTAAGGCTTTCTCTCTACCTCCTCGTTTGGGTCAAAGTCTTTGTCCAAATCTTCCTCCGTTAGCCTCCTTCTGGCTTCACGTGGGAAAGGATCCTCGGGACTTACATATCCCTCTTCTGAGTCATCATCAGCATCATCCTCTTCTTCTTCGCCTTCAGCAGCCTCTCCTTCGGGGCCTTCCTCCTCGTCACACTGCTCCTGAGTAAGCATCACTTCTAGATCATTTTGTACCTCCTTATTGAACTGTTCCTGAGTAAGCTGGTCCTCTAGTGCTTGCTCCTCAAGGGTTGGCTGCTCATCATGCTCGGGGCATCGGGCTGCACTGTCTGGTGTTCGTGACATTATTTCGTGTTTTGTTCTAATAGATGCAATAAAGTGTGCTTTAGGTACGCGAGAAGGTATAAAAAATCAAAAAGGTCTATAAACCAAAGTAGTCCAATAAAACAACAATATATAAAAAAACGAGAAGTAGCAGTGGTAGAGGCCTCAGAAACATGTCAAACATCATCTGATCTTGAACTTGGAGCATCAAGGCATCATAACAGAGAAGAGAGGAGAAGGTAATGTAGGGGCGGCTGCTAATGATGCCAAGTTCCTCACAAGTTCTTGATCATCAGCTCATATTCCATATAATGTATGGACTTGGACAATTTCATCATCGGCAAAACAAAGGAGAGGAGAGGAGAGGGGAGATTTGGCAAAAAAGCAACAGCTGCTTAACAAACATAGAGAGGAAAAGGTGTAAAAAAAGCAGCTGCTGCTTCCCAAACATAGAGGATAGAAAAGGTGACAAAAATAGAGGAGAGGGGAGATTTGACAAAAAAAGCAGGCGCTGCTTCCAAAAAAAGCAACAGCTGCCATACTGACTTAACATCATATGCTTAATATCTTCCGAACCTAATAGATAGATCGGAAAATCAGAAGTAGTAGACAGTAGTAGTAGGGAAGTAGTATAAGTAGTTGACAGAAGTACAAGTAGTTGATAGAAGATAGAAGTAGAAGTAGTAAACAGTAGTAGTAAGGAAGTAGTAGAAGTAGAAAAAAAAGCAACAATTGCTTAGGAGAGGAGAGGAGTAGAGTGGAGTAGAGGAGAGTAGTAGTAGAAGAGGAGTGGTAGAGTAGTAGGAGAAGAGCAGGAGGACACTATAGTAGTAGAGTAGCAGCCAGCAGCAAGGGAAGAGAGTAGAGTAGCAGCCAGCTAGTAGGAGTAGGAGTAGCTAGCAGTAGCAAGTAGAGTAGTAGTAGTTCAGTATAGTAGAGAGTAGTACAGTAGGATAGTAGTATAGCAGTAATAGGTATGTAGTGAAATGCTACAACCAATCATATAAGTGAAATGCTACAGTCAAGATCTGGAACCTGAAATGGCTAGCTACTACTAATTTGAATATGTAGTAAGAATCGACTGCTTGCACTTGATAAATATGAGCTTATTTTAATGCCATATAACAATCTGATTTGAATATGTATGATTCACTTGCAATGTTGTTAGCAATGTCAAATGGCCTATTTAGAAACTTATTTTATTCACTTCTCAAATATTTAAAATTGAAAGGCTCAATTACTAACCACTCAAACATTGATATGAAACTAACCTACAACTAACCATCCACCAACGGGCCAAGCATCCATGCAGTTCAAGCTAAAAAGAGACTAATATAAGAAACAAACAGCTACAAAAAAACACAACAGCTAAGCATGGAACAAATTATAAAGGTAGATTGTTGTATCATGAAAATGACATTGCACAGGAAATGAAAACCACACTAAACTCAGCTAGCTACTACAAATCATGAAATCAGATGCTGTGCAATGGGTTTTCAATTAAACATTGGTAGAATTGGGTTTTAAGCACACTACAACAATTTGATTTCACAAATGCAACTGATCCAAAACACTAGCCAATGCAACTTGCCGTAGCACTCATATACAAAGAGTGCAAAGAGCTCACTGGCCATGATGATGAGAGGTCACTGCTGCTAATTGAGCAATTGAAGGAAAAAAACAGTGCAAAGAGCTGGAAGAAAGCATCAGCACACTCACCGGATAGATAATGCACACTAGCTTATATATGGACATCTCCTAAATACTCCAGATCATGAATACCAAGCCCTCCATATTGTAGTGGCATTTTGACTCGATTCCAGAAACCAGACAGTTTCCACCATTTGCTTTTTCTTGAACAAGTCATTTTTCTCTTGATTAATCAAGTCCATAGATTCGCTGTTCTCTGCGACTAAGTTTTGTTTGTTCTAGCTTTAAATATAATATATATAGTAGATGTATTGTACATTAACTCATGGTAAACTGTATGTGATTATTAGTTAATAATAACAAGTACTGATTCTTGGTATATTTTCATATGACACAGTGTTTCATATCTGCCTCCAAACTGTCTAACCTAATTCATATTAGTCCCAGCATGCTAGTTGCTTCAACAGTTGAGGCATAAATGAAGAATGATCATATATGATTTCTGTACAACGCCACTATTAGTAATCAAGTAAACACAACCAGTTAATTGAATGATATGCATTCAGATTGTTGGCCTTAGTCTCTTGTATGCTTAGCATACAATGAATAGCTATGATCTATACGTGTATATCTGTAGTAACCAATGGCTGTCTGAAAACATAGGACATATTGTGAGGAGGATCAGTTTGCTTCTATGCAAAATTTGTGATTTTTTCTGTATATTCTAGTACTAAAGAAATCAGGACTAATTCTTTTTTCCATCAGAAGTACTCCTTGTGGAAATCAAAGCGGGTTCCTGTTTTGTGGCTCATGTCTAAGTGATAGTTTCTTTAGTTCTTTGGCAAGTGTAGGTTTCCCACAGTAATTCATAGATAATTAAGCTAGTGTGCATTATCTATCTTTGTTAACCAGTAAAGCAAGTATATACACATCATAAAAATATACACATGATTGACTATAAGTAGAAACTGTTAGTTTAGTTTGTCAACCAGTAAATCAAGTATATACACATATCAAACCATCAGTTTTGATAGAGGCAAAGCTACAACACAAAATATATACAACCAAATTGGACCAGACAGCGGCATGGATTTAGTAGACCATGGCGAAACTACAGAGGTGGGTAGCAGGAGATGTACCTCGGCAAGATTATTTAGCTATTGGCCGAGCCGCTCTCCACCAGTACCACGGCCGCTCTCCTCCAGTACCGCGGTCGTACCCAGGCGGCGGAGTCGCGCCGTGGCCGTGGCCGAGCATGGGGACGTGGCCCTCGTCTTCGCGCCGTTGGCCGGTCGGAAACCCTAGCGTCGCCGGCCGGTCGGAAACCCTAGGGCGGGGAGCAGGCGCGTGGGTGCGGAGATGGGGCGCGCGGGTGCGGAGATGGGGCGTGCGGGTGTGGGGAGGGGGCGCGGGCGGCGTCGGGACACCGCCGGCCGGTCAGAAACCCTAGGGCGGGGAGCAGGCGCACGGGTGCGGAGATGGGGCAGCCTGACGGCGTCGGAGGAAGAAGAGAGCGCCCAACAGGCTAACACCCGTGCGCCCTTCAATTTATACTCGAGACGATTTCTAGGAGCGGTTCCTGATCTAGCCGCCCCTATAAATACATTTCTAGGGGCGGTTCCTGATCCAGCCGCCCCTACAAATGCATTTCTAGGGGCGGTTCCTGATCCAGCCGCCTATACAAATGCATTTCTATTTTTTTTAATTATTAATTCTGTATTTTTTATATCATAAAAACACAAAGTAATATAAAAATAATTGTGTATATGCACAAATATAATATTTTGTATTATTATATATATGAAGAAATATATATATAAATAATTGTAGTCAAAACAATATAGAAAACAAAAAAAAACAAAAATTAAAAATTTGAATTTTAAAACTTCGACTATAATTTTATGACATTAAATGAAATAAAATGAAAATGTTGTAAAAATAAAAGTTGTATAACTCATCAACATGTACAACTTTTATTTTGGTCATCTTGTCATGTGACTTTGTTTGAACGATTCAAATTTTGAAATTCAAACAATTTAAACTTGAAACAATATTTTGAAAGAGTAAATGATTTCAGATGAAAAACTTATGAATACCAAAGTTGTAGAACTCATCAATATGTACAACTTTTATTTTGATCATATTTTTATTTGACCAAATTTTAATAGTTGAAATTTTGAATTTCACTAAATGGCAACTTCATCTTTTACAACAATAACAAAACAAACATTAAAGGACTACTTATTCAGATATATATAAAAATAAAACAAATTAATAATTACTTGAGAATAATTGTATATACTTCAGATATATATGAATATAAATCTAATATAATTACATAAAGCATACAAACACACCATGGTAAAAGAAAATTAATTAACGGCCCATTTATCCATAAATAATTAAAATACATATTTATTGATTACAATAAATAATTTCAAAGACAACAATTAGCAAGAATTATACTTTACCCAATATCTTTCATACAAACCCTAGTCCAATTTCATCAAACATAAATTTACAAAAACGAAATTAATAAAAAAACTAAACCCTAGATCTAGATCCATATGCACATGAAATATCCATAAAACTAACTAATTGTTCAATAAAATTAAGAAACATGAACCAAATAAGGGTATGATCTTGTTCACCTCCCTAATTTACCCTAGTACATTCAAAAGTTGGTTCTAATTTGCTTTATAAATAGCTCAAGCACCATAGAAGAGAGAGAAAAACAAAACTCTAATTACTCACTAACCAACCATTAAAACTTAAAAAAAGTATGGAATAGCATTTTCTTACCTTCTACAATCTCTCCACCAAAGGATTTGAGACCAAAACCTTTCCCCCTTAGTAGAGCAATTTTTGGGAGGTGCCCAAGGCCTCTCCATCTTTTTTTCACGGGTTGGAATGAGTGACCCGAGGAGGAAGAAGGTGCTGCATCTGTTTTATATGGGAGGCATTTGTAGGGGCGGCTGGTGATTGAGCCGCCCCTACAAATCGGTGTTATAAATATGGGGCCATTTGTAGGGGCGGCTCAATCACCAACCGCCCCTACAAATAGCATTTCCAGGGGCGGCTGGTGATTAAGCCGCCCCTACAAATCAGACCACATTTGTAGAGGCGGCTCGTAACACTAGCCGCCTCTGCTGTTCCATTTGTAGGGGCGGCTGGTGTCTGGGGACCCGAGCACGCCACTGTAGGGGCGGCTCCATCACCAGCCGCCCCTACAAAAAAAAATCGAACCGTTGCTAAAAATCATTTTTTACGTAGTGCCATGTCGTTGCTCTTATATTACTACTTATTTCAAAAATAAATCGACACGATAAAGAGTCAAAAGCTAACGTTGATGAGGTGCTGTGTGTAGTGGTGAACCTACATGTGCAGCTAGGAGCTAGCATGGGTGGTCGTCGCTTGGTCCATGCGGTCGTACTCATGTATACTCTCCGCCTCCGCCATCACGTACGTCTCGATCTCTCCCGGCCAGTCTCCCACACTCCGGTGTCATGAGCAGTGAATCACGGGGAGGCAGAGCATGCAGCCGCCGCGCCAGCCACACCAGCCACCGCGTTCATAGATCCCTGACGAAAGTGATCCAGCGAGGTGGCGACGTTGATGCCTGCGATCCTGCCTCTAGCGGGTCAGGGGCACAGCTGGGGCCAGAAGACTGGCCGGCATGGGGATTGGGGAGATGGCCCATTGCCACTTTGGCAGGCAGCACAGCCGGGCGAGCTGCGTCCCACTGGAGCCTGCTTGTGACTGCCATTCTGGCTTGCCAGTTGCCACATGCATCAAAACTCCAAACACAACGTTTCACCGCCCGCCCAATACCCATGAACCAGCTCATTACCTCTCCACACGACATGGGTGTCCCTGCGTTTGCAAGTTGCATTGCATTGGTTACCTGCGTGCTGTCGGTCTTCTACTGTACGTTGCTGTACAGTTACCATTGAGCGATTAACATTTTTATGCACATTTTGTAGTATATAAAGTTTCTTTCAGGTCAAACTAAATTACGTACTACGTTGTATTGCCAAAACGCCAGCGAAACCTAACTAGAAATTTGCAAACATGCATGTGTGCATATGAGCACAATTCTAAATCATTAAGAGACATGCATGCGTTGCTGTAGTGTTGTACTTTTGTTTGCGGCCGGTTGTGTATATTGTTCTAGTCCGGCAAGCAGCTAAGTGCTATGTGTAGTTACAACGAAGTAAATAGGATTTCCCGAGAACCTCCGGTTCTTCCCTATGAATACCCTCCTCCTGAGCTCATTCCCATCCAGTTGCACCCAGCGCTAGCTCCTCACAACAAGCATCCCTGCGCTAGCTAGCTGTTGGGGTTTTCAGCCGCCATGGCATCGTCCAAGGCCTTGTTCCTCGTGGCCCTCATCCTGCTCCTCTTCGCAGTGGCCAACGCCTGCGGCGGCGGCTGCCCGACGCCAACGCCACCAACTCCGACGCCGCCGTCACCTTCAACCGGCGGCAAGTGCCCCAAGCACGCGCTCAAGTTCGCGGCGTGCGCCAACGTGCTGGGCCTCGTCAGCGCCGAGGTCGGCCACCCGCCCGCCGAGCCGTGCTGCAGCATCCTCGGCGGCCTCGCGGACCTGGAGGCCGCCGTCTGCCTCTGCACCGCTATCAAGGCCAACGTGCTCGGCATCACCATCGACATCCCTGTCAAGCTCAGCCTCATTGTCAACTACTGTGGCAAGAACCTCCCCAGTGGCTTCATATGCGCCTGATGGCCCTGATATACTCTGATACCTGCCCGTGATGACGTACTTCGTGCATGCACTGGCTTTCTCCTACCTTTTTCTTTTGTCTGCTTTGCTTTGTTATGTTGGTTCTGAATGTAGAACTACTCTAGACAATCAAGTGTGGGTCAAATGTGTGTGTTTTACTACTGCATATCTCCTTTTTTTGTTTTGATTGATCATGCGTGCTTGGTTTTTTTTTTTTTTTGAGTGAAGTGTGCCTATTAAATATGGAGATTATTCTCCAAGGTCTAGGCTAGGAACTGCATGCAGTGCTATTGGTGTATGTTTCCTATACATTGTTTAGTTACTGCTTGTAACCCTCGATTCCAAGGGAACTGTACGACCTCGCTTTTAATTACTTTAATATTTGGAGTTTGTTTGAAACGAATAATTTTACAAGAATTATGCAAAAATTTCATAGAAATCAGTTTAATTTATTTATAGAAAAGCATAAGAACTAGAATTTTTTTCGCGTTCTAAACATGCTCTTAATAATAATGTCTTCTTTAGAAGTCGGGGATCGATAATATCTTTGTTGTACAAAAGGTTGTGCTATTATTGGCAGTATCGTCATCTGATATTCGTGTTGTAATAATGTCCTTCGTCTATAAAACATTTTCTTCTTATTATCAATCGTCATATTCAGTACCTCTTGTAATTTGACGGAGGCTCCATTTTTCAGCCTTAATCAACGTCATAAAACAGAAAACAAGAATACGCATGCCATATTCTCTCGTCCTGCGTGTCATATTTTTCTTAGTCCCTACCAAAATAAAGAGACTTCACCTAAATTTTAGCTTTTTTCATGCGACGGTTATTGCATATATTTTATACTAAAATCACAGCTTTAGTTTGTTGCAATTTATGTAGGCATAATTTGCAAATTTTTATTTCAAGAATAAAAACCTGTTAGACAACACCACAAACTCGATAAACTCTAATCTATGCTGGCATAAAGACAATTGACAATTTATAATTGTTTATATAGTTAGATAAGGATTAAAAATTTAATACGTACAGAGACAAATAATAAATAAAAAAATTAACAATTTACTTATACTAGTTTGTTGTACAACAGTGTTGCCTGAAATCTTCTACAACTAAAAAGAACAAAGTGTGAACACCGTTTTGGTGCGACAATTGTCTTGGTTCGTCCGTCTGCCACCCCATGCGATCGATCCCACCTCCCACGCTGTCCAACGGGCGAGCAAGAAAAGGAAAGGTGCGATAGAAAAAGAAACTGTCATCCCTGCGATCTCCGCCTGTTTTGAAGGAAACAAATCGATCACCTGAGACTACATGCATGGAAGGAAACAATAATCATCGAAGGAAACAATAATCATGCAAAGAAAGGAAACATCAGTGGTGCCAAATAAAAGATGTGTAGGTTATATATGATGAGACTGGTGAACCTTCTGCAATTTCCTAAACGAATATTCCCATCATTAGTATATAGGTCCATTCTCTGCGTTTCTTCGTGCTCCCATTAGCATATAATATGAAAGTATTGTTGTGTTCATCACCACTTTCAGTTGACTACTCCCATTAGCATATACTTTCTCTACCCCCAAAATATAAGTCGTTATGAGATGCGCGCAGGTCAAACTTTCTCAACTTTTACTAGGTTTGTAAAAAATACGTGCAACATTTATATCTTTAAATAAGTTTATTATGAAAATATATTCAATGTTCTATGTAATGATATTAATTATGTATTATAAATATTAATATTCTTTTTATATATAATTGGTCAAAGTTAAAAAAAAGTTAACTTCTCGGAAAGCGAGAATGAATTCTATTTTGGGACAGAGGAAGTATATGAAAGCAGTGTTGAAAATATTTTAACAATCAAGTTCGTATATGTCTGATTGGTAAGCTTAGACATCATAATGGTATAAAAAATTTTGACTCTCATAGACACCATCATGGATCGGTGCAAAGCATCCCAATCCTACAGCATACACAAATAGCAACCTTAAAGTTATGATATTTTCAAAGGGTGGACAATAAAGACTATCTTAGACGTTCTGACATTAGAGTATATACGTGGAGACACATAGGTATGGTGGTGCAAGTGAGCAGCCAGCAGGAGTCGAGAGTCAGAGGTGTTTGGATCCTAGGACGAAACTTTAGTCCCTGTCACATTGATTTTTTAGATATCAATTAGGAGCACTAAATATGAGCTAATTATAAAACTAATTACATAAGTTGTGGCTAATTCACTTGCCAGCGCCGTGTACAGGATGGTATGGAGATGTGGTGGAACTTATTCGTGGATTTGTTGGCGTACGAAAGAAATAGATATCAGAAATCTCTTCCTGCCTGTAAAAAATGATCTTAGCCGCATCACGGAAAGATCTATACAGTAGAGTTTGTGAGCCGCGATGCCACGCTCTCTGTGACTGTGTAAATTTTACGAACTTAGCCTTTTGGATTAAATATCACTTTAACGTCGGTCATATACTTTTACAATATTGTTATCTTATCGTGCGATCCGTGTGTTTTTAGTACAAAAGTTTAGCTGTCCCGTAGCAACGCACGGGCATGAACCTATTTGTATATATACTCAAACCTGTGTGTACATGATTATATGGAGATGCAGCGGAACTTATTCATGAAATTATTAGCGCATGAAAGAAATGGATATCGTAGAATTCTTTTTGCCGATATAAAATATTATCTTAGCTGTATTACGGAAAAAGTCTATACATTAGAGTTTGTGAGCCTACGACGTCGCGCTCTCCATGACCGTGTTAATTTCATGAACTTTGCTTTTTAGATTAAATGTCACTTTGACGTCGGTATTTAATTTAACAGTATTGTTATCTTATCGTGCGATCCATGTGTTTTTAGTACAAAAGATTTAGTTGTCTCGTAGCAACGCACAGACACACTACCTAGTTTATCTTAAAATCTAGGCACCTAAAATATAGAAGTGCAAAATAAAATATCTTACAATGATAAAAGAAAGTTTGAGCAGACGACACAGATAGCCATAGAGGGTGAGAGACCATATGTATGCCAATAATTAAAGTTCAAATTAGCTATGCAACAATGTAGTACCTCTCCAAGTTCCAAAATGTAAGGTGTTTTAGGTATCTCTACTATAATGGATCAATCAAAATTATACTAGGTTCCCCCAGAAAAAAGTCCTCTGCTGAGAGCCTCCAACTATTGTGCATCTAGAAAAATGTATATAGGAATTCGTCTCTATTAAAATTAAAGGCTAATAAAACACCTAGACAAATCGGATCGCCGCGATTCGATGTGGGATAGGCATCTCACCCCGAGCTTCCCACCCCGCGTCCTCCATCCCACGCACGCACGTCGTGACCAGAGATCGAAGCCTGGGAACATCGAAAAAATGAAATGCTGTGTTCAATTCCCACCTCCCCCAATCTTATTCCTTTTTCCGAAAAAAACACAAGGCATGCGCGGACAGGCTACGCCGCCTGGCTGCGGGGCTCTAGGGTTGCATGCGGCGGCGGTGGCGCCAGGCTCCCGTAGTGGCCGCCCTCCGACGCGGATGGGCCTTGGTGGCTGCTAGCCCTTTACCCGCGCCCTACGCGCATCTCTGTCCCCCTCTCTCCCAATGCGAGCCGGCCAGGGCTTGGGGCCCGCAGCGGGCACGGGTGAGGAGCTGGGCGCCCTACGCGAAGTGCTGGCTCGACTGGGCTGTGGAGGAGCAACCGCCGGCGTCGGAGCGACACAGCCGCAGGGCGGCACGACGTGGAAGGGTGTGGAGCGCGACGAGGAGGAATGAGATCTGTGGCATGGTCAGCCGCGACGCCCTCCCCCTCCTACCCGCCTCACCCTTCTAGGAGCTTTCGAAAGCGAACCCAAGCAGGTAGCCATGTTCCCCCTCAACCTGAACCCTAGCTTGACTAGCCCCTCCCTAGGATTCCAATAGATTTTTAGACTCTTCTCTGCTGGCGATTTCGGTGGGGGCAGTTCGTTTGGTTTTCGTATTCCCCCGGAACTTCTCCTACGATTTTTTGGCGTGGGCTTCCTGATCGCTCATGGCTCTACTGCGAACTCTAATAGCGATTGCATTGTGGTGCTTGTTTGGTGGTTGTAGAGTTTGAGGGACGACGAGGGGTTGTACCTCGCCAGCAAATCGGACGAGCAGCTGCTGATCTGCATCCCCTTCATGCAAGTGGTCAAACTGCATTCCGCGCTATTCAAAGGTCCCGAGGAAGAGGGTGAGATTTGCTACTCCCTGTTTGAGTTCTGTGCATTGCGGCTAGATTTGTGCCCAATTGGGGAGTACTACTTTCCGAAGATAGATGCAATAGTGATAGCTAGATCACCTAATGACCTGATTGATATTAGGTCTGTGAGGATCCTTGTGATATCATGTAACTTCAGTTGTGCTGCTGAAAAATATCCTTGTGTTTAGAATTGCAACAAAGGTGCTTACTTGTTTATATTTCTAATACTTGCATTAATATTGCCAGTGTTAAGTCACCATTTTATTGGAGACAATTCCCTATTTGACACCGCATGAAAATTCAGCCTCCCTTATTTGACACGGGTTCTTACTTTCGTTCCCAATAATCCTTGCTTTTGATGGATTCGATCAGGTACTGAAGGCATGGTGGCATGGTGCCGACGAATATGCTGCCTAATTGTCCTTTTTTAGATTTCGTTTGCCTCACCGTATGATGTTGCCTTACTGTTTCAGACATCTCTGCTCAAGAAAGTGGTAGGGTCGAAATTCGAAAATTGCAGAGAAAAGGCAGCCAACATCAAATGAGAATGATGCCTTAGCCAGTGGGAAACAGTGTCTTGCTTTCTCTGATGACTCTTCTCATGTGTTTGCACTATGAATATTTTTTTGTTTTGGTTGTGGTTGCAAGGCCATGGTGCTATTACTGAAGGAGCAGGATTGCTGGTTCTAGGTTGATCAGGTCAGTTGTTTGTAGTTCATGTCATTGTAAATGGTTTCCCTTTTACCAATGCAAATGTCAAATTATTAGTAATAAATTCAATAAAAGATGGTAGTGTGATAGAAAATAGTTAGCATAATAGAAATTTTTGATCGGTTCCACAGTCGAGGGCCCTCGACTAGACACCGAAAAGTATGTGTTTGTTCATGCATCTTGATTGGTTAGTCTACTAATTGGAGATGGCTGGGTGAGGAATCTGGAAGCTCTGTGCCAGCATGCAGTAAATTGTATTGCTAGGAAGGAAGAAGGAAGAAGAAATGCTTCTAGCTGTAAAGGAAAGACAGGCAATTTGGATACAACGTAGTAGCTATATAATGAGAACTTTGGGCATATATGCATCGCGCAGCAACTTATCTATATGAACTTTGGGCATTGCGAGGTTTCTCTTATCACTTTTCTTGTCAGATATATCACTTACAATATGATGTATATTTGACAAGAGAATCTATGTTTTGCAAACACATTCGGCAATCTAAGCATGACTGTTTCATGACCGAATGCGGATCATCTTTACACTTGTCCTTTTCATGTCTTCATGGTCATGGAGGAGTCACCAAAATTTTGGAGAAATCAGCTTTCATAGATTGGTGATAGTTTTTTTTTTATATGGCCATCAACTGTCCCCTTCTTTGAATTTAAGATGTGTATAAATGATTTTTTTTATTTTGTCTGCCATCAACTAAGCTTGCGTATTTATATGGTTCAAGAGGAGTAATTCCTATTGTCATGAACTTGCATTTCAATGCACACTTGTTTTCTAGATTTCTTAGATTGATTCAAGTTCCTAACTTTTTTCTCCATGTTGCAGCAACTAGCTGATGGAGGGAAAGCCAAACGGAAGCATGAAAAATAAGCCCATGGGCGTCATTAGCGTCACCGAGGGCCAAAATGACGTGGCACGGCAAACGATGGAGGAGCTCGCCGGCTTCCCTGGCTACAACGATGGCGAGGGCCCTTCAGTGACTTCCGTGTCGACTCCGAGGGCCTGCAGTGTCAGGTGTGTTCGTGATGTGCAAGCTATGGTTGTGAAGTGAGGTGTTGGTTTCCAATGGCGTGTGCTTCTTTTCGCAGATTGATGAGCTGGCCTCGTTCTTCGATTCGCCTGCGACGTCCGTGACCCGCGTTCTGTACACCGACAAGGATGTGCAGGCTCGAAGGTAACACAGTTGAGATTATCTGTTGTCGTGAGAATGTAACTTAGACATAATGTAACTTAAATGGTTATATGAGAAAAAACTTTACTATAACTTCTTAGTTTCCTGGATTGTATACATGCTCAAAGATATTGTGTAAAAGTTGAACTATAGAAAAAATCATTGGTTGTTTTTATGTGCGTCTCCAAGATAAATCCGTTGCGTTAACACGGACATTATACTAGTGTACTTAAGTCGTCGAACCCCTCCGAGTTTGACCGTTTTTATTATAGAGATGATGCATGGGACATTGCCCATACGTATTTGCCGGCCGAAAGGTTCGACTACTATTGTATGGCGCCATGTAGCGCAATTCTCCGTCGATTGACATGCCAGTAATTTGACGAACGAACAAATTAACGTTAAAATGTGCACCTATATACACAGAGAATGCCGGGCTGATTGAGGAACTTGCTAGAAGCGTTCACGTGTGTTGGCATGGCATGACGACGATCATGCATATCATGTGACAAGCCCGACGTGACACAGCCCATCATGCGCACCACACCACACCAACCTCTAGGCTCTAGCTCGTCCTGGCAGCGGGACCAGGGGGCGGCGGCGTACAGCGCACTGGCGCGCGCGCGCAGCCGCAGTAGGATGTTGCCATGTGCCCATGTGGGAGCTCACCACCCCCACACAGCTCAGACAACAAACACGAGCCCCGACCTATCCGAGAGCGCGCCGGCACGCAGCCGGTGTGCCAGCAGGTCCCTGCAAGGCAGACCTCGATGCTTGAATCCTACCCTGCACTGCATCTGCAGCCTGCAGGCTCCACTCCAGCTAGCCCAGACTTCGCTGGTCACGTCGCTAGTTTGGTGCCCGTGACCGTGTGCGGGTCCGTGTGGTTTTCACGTCTCTCCGTGCAAGACAAGGGCTGCTATGATATACGGAGTATATGCTGATTAAACTTTTTTTTTTGTAAGTTTGATTAGATTTGTAAAAAAATATTATCAACATTTGTATTTTTAAATAAGTTTATTATAAAAATAGATTCAATAATCTATCTATCTAATGATACTAATTATATACTATAACTATTAATATTTTCTTGTATATATTTGGTCAAGTAAAAAGTATTTGACTCATCGAAAAATGAGAACGACACTTATTTAGGGACAGAGAGAGTACTCCCTCCATGATGTCTTTTGTTTCCGTGCCGTAAGTTTGACTAGATTTGTAGAAAATACATGTAATATTTGTATCTTCAAATAAATTTATTATAAAAATAGATTCCGCGATCTATCTAATGATATTAATTTTATACCATAAATATTATTATTATTTTCATATATATTTAGTCAAAGTTGTTTCTCAGAAAGTGAAAACAACAGTTATTTAGGGATGGAGGGAGTATATCATATTACTAACATCACAAGTAGGGGCGGAGCTTAGTTAGCCCCACCCGGCCCCCTCCCCCATTTGTTCAGTCAAGCTCTGCTGTTGATCACAAGGGCTGGTTTAGTTTTTTTTTTCCGTCTACTAACATAATAACCATGAACATACAAACCACCAATGCTTAGGCGAGTTGGGCCTTGTTAAGACCTTCATAACACGCTAGATAAGTTTAGGACCTGGAAATGGTATTTTTAGAGTTTTGGATCTAATATGACACCTCAAGACAAGTCAAGAGACCCAAAAATACATTTTTGGAGATGAAAAAATATAGAGAGAATTAGAAATATTTGTGACATCAAATAGGTATACTGAAAATATAATTAATAAAAAATCTAATGATACTTATTTGGTGTCATAATATTATTATTTTATTATATAAATTTGATCAAATTTGAGATGCTTTGTCTTTTTAAGAAAATTGAAATGACTTCCAATTTGGGATGTAGGGAACAAAAAAGAACATTCTTTTTTTGATTAAAAAAAGGACATACTGGTACTACTGATGAATTCTCAATCCGTGGACCAACCAGTCTTTTATCAGGCCCTTTTTACAAAATGGCTTCAATTGGGCCCGTCAGAAGGCAGGTCGGCCTGCATCCGGTTTCTACATACCGCAGCAGGACGAGTGGACTCCCCTCAAAAAAAAAAAAAGGACGAGTGGACGACTCCCTCCGACGACGCCAGGTCCGGCAAACCATGGGCGCCGCGGCGGCCGACCTCGAGGCGCGTCAGCTCCGCATCCTCGGCCGTATTGCTGACCTCGAGCTCGCCGCGCAGCAGCACCGCCTCGGGGCGCTCTCCATCTCCGCCGCGCCCTCGGAGAACGGTGAGGCCGACGCGGGGGCCACCGAGGCGAGGCTCTCGGCACTCCTGGCCGCGCGCGGCGTGCGTGACTTCGCCTTACGTCGCGTTCCCGCCGACTACTACGACCGCTCCCTCGAGGAGCGCCGCGGCCTGCTCCGAGCCGACTCAGTCGCCCAGCTCTGCAAGAGCATCGTCATGGTATGGTTCGCCCCCTTTCCATTTCCTTGTGGCTGTTTCGTCGAGCACTGGGCCTGCCTAACTGCTAGGTTGAATACAATTACGTTAATGTAGTATTTTTATAGCCATTTTTGTGCGCATAGGATAGCTTGAATAGCATAATTTACTGATGATTGTTGCTATTGATTATTGAACAATGAATCACGTACTCTCTGAAGGTTGCAAATAGTTGTGTTGAATTTGTTTGTATAAATAGTACCATGGGCGCAATTGCTATAGTTAGTTGGTGGCTGAGTAAAGATCATGAGTTATGCTAGTTGTTGTCATGGCATTATAACTTGGCAAGTGATTTGATTTAGCAGTACTGTGGTATCCTGTTGAAGATTCAAAATAAGTACATAGCTGCTGTTTCTCATGATTTCATTGCATGTAGGCTGATGCATAGTAGAGTTTGTTGTTTTATATGCTACTATGTTATGAGCTATGACAAGTTGCAACAAAAACTGTTATGGCATTTCTAGCTTATATCAGAGATAATCAGCGCTAAGTTTATCAGAAGCAGTTTTTTTTTCTCCAAAATAACTAGCATTGTTTATAACATGCTTATATTACCTGAGTCTATTTCCCTTGATTTTTGGTGCAAGTAGCTGTTTGCTAATTTGTTGATCAGATTTGATTGCTATATGGCATGGATAAGAGATAGAGGCCATTATCTGCAAACGCCTCAAAGTTTGTGTTGAAAAACTTCCTACTTTGAATATTAAGGACAGACCAACATGCTTGTGTGCTTCATGAGATTCTTTTAGAATTTTCGCCTACTTAAAGTATTTGCGGAACCGGAACTTTTTTTAATTGCATTGGGCTTATTTAAATTCTACAGTTCTTTGAGAATCAGAGATGCAATCTGAGAAGCAGTGGGGCATCACTGCTTATCAGCTTTAATGGAGTGGTTGAACACAAAACGAGTACTGTTTTATCTTGGGAAGGACATGCATTGATTTACTTAACATTGAAGCATAGAACTACAGTTTTATGATCCTGCCTCAAAATCTTTTTTCTCGAACAACACAGGAGAGCTGCACGCCATTTCATTAAGAAGATTCTGCCTCAAAATCTGTTAATAATCTATCTTTAACATTAGTTGTGATGAATTCTGTCCATCTTTTATTAGGTGAACACCCAAGCTGCTGCAGATGTTGTTGATTGCAGTAATCCAAAGAATTCAAAATACTATGTCGTTGTTGTTCAGGTAAGCTTTAAGATATGCAATGTACCATTTAAAATTTATATACCTCGTATTTATACTGACGTAATGTATATTCCTGTAGTATAATGCACGGCTTAACGCTGAAAACATCAAGAACTTCCTGTATGAACTAAATGAGAAGCAAATACCCAAAAAGAGATTTAACAGTAAGATTCTTTTACAATGTATTTGAAGTTCCTTTTTTTTGGTGGGTGGTGTGTGTGTGTGTGGGGGGGGGGGGGGGGGGGGGGGGGGGGGGGTTAAGCTGATATGTGTACAATGATCCCTCGGCTTTTTATCAGTGCACTCTCAGGTGGTGTATCTCTTTTTTATGTCTGACTGCTGCTAGGGCAAGCACTTTTTCTATGTGGATGATGGTCTCTAAGTAGAACTGTTTGGTTCATATATGAGGAATTCTTATAAACAGAAATTGTCATCATAAAAAATAATGAATGCACTAAAATCATGTACAAATTGCAACGAGCTGATTACAGTGATATTCCTGATGGATTTAGAGTCTTAACATTGACAATGAAAAGATGTTGAATTTGCTACTAACACATTTCAGTAAAGTTTTAGCTTTTACAACTTCCACAATAGGCGTTGTGTGTCTCTATTCCTGGCCAAATTGCAGGCTATTTCTTGTGCCCTTTACTTTATCGCTGTTGGTACTATGAGGAACTGACCTAAACCTGCCGCCGGGGAACAAGTAAACTGGTTCACTACTGATTTCTGAAACATTGGTGCATGGCATATTTTGTAATAGGCACTGAAAGAAAATTCCTTGGCGCTAACTGTTTTCTTCATTATGCCATTGTAATTCTGCTTCTTCTTTTTCTATTTAAACATTTTCAGTGCTACTAATGAGCAGTGGCTCTTACCATAGTTTAGGCAATTTGAATGGCTGCAGGCCTACTATTTCTGTCATCTGAAACCAGCCTTGCTGTTTACTTTTGTTTGATGCAGTGAGGTTGGCACCAGAAGAGGAGTCACACAAACTTACTGGGTTTGTGCATAACGCTGTCACTTGCATTGGGATGGAAACAAACATACCGGTAATGTAAATTTATATTTACATTGCAGCTATTGAAGCATGTACATTGCAAAGATACAGCTATTAGGTTTAGATTAAAATTGATATATTTATGTGTGACAAACTGTGTATGTTGCATATCCATGCATGACATTCTGTAGTAAACATCTCTTTAGCTTTTCCAATCCTACAGCTACTATCCTATTCCAATCCAATTACATAAGAGTAAATGAATGGTAGCAGCAGCTAATAGATAGATGGTCCTACTCCAGTTACATAAGAGTAAGTGATGCATAATATCAATAACCAATAACCACTAGTTAGAAGGCTTGAACACTCAGCTGTGAGTATGGAGAAAACATCTTTTCAAACCGATGCTTTCGGATATTCTTATGTAACTTGCTTAAAATGCACGGCTTTATGCCTTATGAGTGAACTCACAAAGTTACAAAGGTACCTGATGCAAAAAGTTTCCTCCGCAGGTTATCATAGATGAAGCTATCACCAAATTGGATGAGGATTTCTTCTGGCTGGGTGGTGGAGAAGTTGACCTCAAGCTCGGGATGCGAACCTCACAATTCTTAAGTGCCTTTAGTCCATTCGTGGTGAAATGCAGCTGATCGATGATAGTCGTACAACCCAAGAGAAGCTTCTGATTCATTTATTTCTACCGAGCCTCCAGTCCACCCATCACATGGAGTTACACCACAATACAAGTAGGTTTGCTTGGATCTGGGGTTTGGATGTCTGTCTTTTTTGGAACAGGCTATTCCTGCTCAGTTGCTCGCGACACATTATTTACAGCTGATTGTTGTTAGATTGATGTGGTGGAGGGGACATTCTTGGGAAGATTGAGATATTTGCCACAACCAGGCATATAATAATACGCTTTGTAGTTTGTGCCTAAAATTAACAGTGGTTACTCGGTTGTTGTAGCAAAGAGTTACATGGTTCGGTCATGGTAATTTATCTGGAAGCGCTGCCGACACTAATTCTCCACTGTTATTTCATCACATCAAATGATATACCAAGATCATGCATACTCTGTGCGCGACAAAAGAGCAATCAAAAGCGCAACTACATATGAGAGGGGAATGAAATTAAAGAATTAGAGCTGCTGTGAACTTGTACTCTGCATTAACTTGAAATCCCCCCTCCATTGCTCTTATGAGCATGGAACAATGGAACATGATCCTCGGTTCTCGATCTTCCTATACAACAACACAAGATATGCTGAGTTCAGGCAGTTGCCGAACTGCTAACAATGCTGTATATCAACGTTGACTAGGATATCCCAGCAGTTCTTCAAAATCCCCCTGTTGTTGTGGCTTGTCTGCCTGAAGATGCACCGCTGCTGCTACCTGTTGTGAACAGCCGGTGCCGGGTGCGCATCTAGGTAGTCCATGGCTACTAGGGTTTCGGCGGTGTACACGGCGGTCGTGTTACTTCCTACTTGCTCGCTGTTGGAACCATCAGCTCCAAGCACCGACCGCTCTCCAATGCCTGACCTCACCTACATATATAAAGATAGAAAAGACTTTCCTATTTCACTTCCTTGCAAAATGCTGTGCAATGCCAAACGCATTTACATGCGGCATACCTTGATCGCTTCGATTGCTTTTCTCAAAGAACCACGATAGGAATCACCTGCAGATCAGACAACTGTGTCTATGAATGAATGCTCAATGAATCAAAGGGTGCCTAGCTACAATAAGTTTGTGCACACGCATCGCTGATGGGCAATCTAACAATACATGATGTATGGTTCGTTTTCATGTTTCATTCGAGGTATATATATTCAAATGTCTACGGGTAACAAGCATTAAGTCAACTTCATCACAAGGGTCGAGATCCTATCAAACATGCATAGACGCCATGGATGAACGTCGTCGTATGAGAAGAGAAGTATTGAAAGGTAACTGCACGACTAGGGTCACACAGTGATACATGATATTCTCTCATCGGTTGTGATGTGGGGTGTGGGTTCTAGGTTGATCGTAATCCAGATGGATTCCCTGATCACCCTCATGCCCATGGCGCTGAAGCTGTCGCAAAGCCCTAACGACATGCCTAGCATTTCTAACTACTCCACCTGATGATGTCACTTCCTTCTTCGCCTTCGCCACAATCGCTGCTTTGTTGACCATTGATGCATCCATTTTGCTTCCAACCGGAATCTCCGATGAAGATCTCATATTCCCCTTGGCAGCACCACCATCTATCACACCCTATGGAACAGAGAGAAAATGAAAAGAAAATGATTTGAAATTAGAAGTAGAACTTGTTGGCCTAGATCGAATGATTTTAGTTAGAATGTGAATTGGCTTACCTTGGGTGGTGAGGAAATCAGCTTGCTTGAGCAGTGCTTATTACCACGAACACGGAGATCACGACGAGCTTCGCAATTGGTAACGTAGAGAGCGAGGATGAACACAACTAGGAGGTCGGTAGTGGTGATGCTAAGCTTTAGCCGCCCCTTGGGAGAGCTTACGCTAAACATGGAGTGCTGTGGTGGTTGCTAGCTTGTTGTGATCTCTTAGAAGACATGGATAGGTAAGGGACGAGAATGATGAAGCATCAGAGAGTGGCTATATGTGCTTTGTATCATCGTTCCGATGGGGGCTGAGTGGCTGACAGAAGAAGAATGAGGAGAAAGCAGGCTCCATAACTAGTAGATCAGTGTTTAACGATTCCATGCATTGGGTAAAATATATACAAGTACAGAATGTATTGGGAGTGGTTTTAGAATAAATAAAGGTACCGAGGTGTACGTACGTACTCCATAAGGTTCTTCTTCATGTCAAGTGGCCAAGACATGCACCTAGCCAAATCTTTAGCACTGTAGCATGCATCTGCAGCCTCTGTTCTCGCAGCTGGTTGGAATTATCTATACCTTAGTCGACCTTTACTTTCTGTTTCAAGTTTCAACGAACAGAGGTTTGTGATTAACCAGGGAAGTTGTGATTAGCGCATGGAAAGTAAGGTCCACACCATCCTTCCTAGCAACAAATTCAAGCCAGATATCTGGTCCAAAAAAAAAACAAATTAAAGCAAGTGTATTTGATTTCACAGCACTGTATATCTGTCGTACGAACACTAGCTATAGGGCACGAGAAGCAGGGCAGAGCCATGTACTCAACCGCACATGGATGTCTCGATCCGTCGTCCCCGTTCTTGAGGCACGAGGTTCGGGGGCTGCGCATAGATTTTGTGGGCGGCTCAGCTCGACCTCGATCATCTGACCATGCGCGTCGTTGCCATTATGACATGCAGTGCGATCCAGTGTTTCGGCAAGCTTTGGAGCCGGTCCGTATCATCGAGCTGATTAACCAATCACGGTTTTATCGCCCCGGTGTGACCAAGTTGGCATTCTTAAGCTGGACTCTACTAGGATCAGTAAACCATTTTATTTTCTAGTATCATTACTCGTTTCTTCCGTTGCATAGCACCATCTGATCGATCCGTCGACATGCATGGACATGATGAACTTGGCACTTAAATAAGGCACACTATTGTTTGTTTTCCCTTGCTTGCAAAGTTTATGCGTATCATTAGACTAGAGAGAAGTATTAGCCTGAACTCGCTCTCTGAAGCCTGAAAGCAAACGAAAGGGTGCAGGCAGCGGGAGTTAGCCTTGCACTCGCCATCGGTCCGGCCGGTTAGCTTGGCGAGGAAAAAATGGCACTGCCTGCGCAGTGGCGTGGCGTTGGAGAAAGTGCCGGGCAAACGAAAAGAAATGATCAAATGATGGACGGGCAGGGCTGTCTAGATCGAGCGCGCCCGCATGCACCGCCGTCTCGGCCGCGCGCCCGCACCCGCTCGCCAGCCGTGCACATCATCCGTTCCCACGCACCAGCGCTGGCCGCTCGCCCGCTCCCTGTTGTCGTCTGGTACTCTGGTGCACCGTGCACGTACCACGATGGCTGCACATCTGCATGGCTGTGTTAACAGCACTACGGCAGGGTAGGGTAGAGGAACCAATTATGTATTTATGTTGGTGCCGCTAAAATTTATGTTGGCTGTAGTTTGTTTGTGTATATACCATTTTAAACTCCCTTTGTGCGCCAAACATCAACGTTATATCTCCTCATTGCCATTTCCGTTAGGTTCCGTTGAAGTGTTGACAAAAGTTGGTGTGGCATTTTTGCGAACAGTAATGAGAACACCTTTCGCTCATCGGCGGTGCTAGTGCCCGGATGTCCGGACGGACGCTCGCGCACTGCACTCCGTTTCATGCGCTCCACGTGGGGCCCACGCCGCTCGAGCCACAAGAGGGGAAGGGGGAGGCGCCTCCAATTCGGAAAGATCTGGCCACATCGTCATATGGATAACCTGCCGGCGCCAGGAGGAGGACACATCGAGACGATGCAGCAGAAGGCGAGGAAGAGAGATGCAACACTCGATCTGCTTTTGAAACATCCAAATACAACAGTTGCAACATACGTCTGAAGACAGATAAAACACTTGAAACATGTTTCAGAAACACTTGAAAACCATTGCAACCATACGCAACATACAGATGAAATACATGCAACGTATGTGCGAAACATATGTGACATCCAGATAAACACACTTGCAACATGCGTTCAGAAAACACAGATGAACCATTGGTAACAGACCTTTGCAACAGACATGTACAACCATTACAGCATATGCAACATCCATCTAAAACACTTGCAACGTACCTCTAAAACATATGAAACACTCGAAACATATGCTTGCAACATGTGCTTTCAGTAAAACATGGCAGCCAGGCGGGCGGAGCACGGCATAGCGGGATCCTAGTTGTGCGGCCGCGGTGGAGGAGGATAGCAACGGGCGGGCGGCTATGCGGCCCCCGGTGATAGGGCACACGTGACGCCCGCGGTGGAGGCGACAGCAACAGTCGGGTGGTGCAACCATGTGTGGCGAGCACGCCGCGGCGATGCGGTCATGGGGGAGCACGCCGTAGGAGTGGAGAGGCAGACTGGCGAGAGACGTAGGGAGGCGTGTGGGAGCTTCGGTGGAGCCGATCGCGGAGCGGATGTGTGAATTTTTTTTTAATCTGCGATGACTGGATGAGAACGGATGGAGTGGATAGGAACGACAGCTTCTGGACATCGGGTCCACTAACAGAGTCCGATGGGGACGGACGTCTGACTCCCAACATTACCGTTCGCTCATTCCATGAACCCACCGGACCACATCTTATCATCCATAACTTCTATTGTTATGCTCCTAGTTCAGCCTGATTATGGCTATGATTTTTCTCGTTGCGCTGCAGCCGATTGTTACAATTAGCTTTTTGCAACCACAGCGGTCATTGCCATGAACCATGGTCACTGGAATTGACATATTGTAACACACCAGTCTCCAGAGTTCAAACGGCATCAACTCTACACGCCGAGTAAGTCATACACTACCACTAATAAACTTTAGTCATTGTTTAATGTACAAGAGTTAATATGGGATTGGTGGTATAGACTCTAGAACCCTTGTACGTTGGTCTATCTCACCTTCAACAAGCACAGTGGTGCTAAACCCCACAATCTCATATCAACATACAACATAGTAACATACACAATGGGCAAATTCAAATTGGGTCAAATGTCTCACACATTCTATTTTGTTGTCTCCCCTTCATCGACGTCACTGATGATGCAAAACTTTCTGACCATAGAACACGAGGAAAGAGCAACTTTATGATCTTAAATTTATGGCAAGAGACATGTTGAGATGGCAATAAGATAGAAGTGGAATGCGGATCCGAAGTGCTTTGATGATTTTTCATATGCGTGCCAAGACAAAGTGTTCAGCTTGGATAGTTCTTTTACATGCATGTAATCCCTCTCATAGATGTTCCATGCAATTTTCTTATTTTGTTTTATTACTATTGTAAAATCTAATTAATATTTATTGAATTCTACGTACTACGCCATCCGTCCAAAATATAAGGCACACACATATATAGTTTAAAATCTATTTTGGTAGTGGTACATAGTCTCTTTACACTATTATTTTTTTGTATTGGAATCTTTATTTATTTCATTAGATTTTCTATGTATTTTCATACATTTAGATTGTTATCGTTGCTGCAACTCTTCAGAGTGCTGAAGATTCTTATGGAAGTGAAGGCTCGCAAATTCAGCACAGCCCTTCGACTCTGCAGCTATATAAAAGAGTCTATCTTTGCTGAACCGCTATCAGAGTCTAAGCATGAGGCTTTCGAGGTCTAGTACAACGCATTCCTGGATGACTTTGTCCCAGAGGTTGAACGCTTCTGGCCGAGGCGCGTTAAGGATTCATGTCGTCACTGAAGCTGTTCTGTTGGATTGTGCACGGCCTGAACAGTTGAGCGTGTCGTCGGGTGGTTAGTGAGTTTGTAGCCCAGGTGACCTTTGAGTGGGCATTGGCTGGTTTCATGCAGTTGAGGTCGCTAAAAGGATCAAGATGCACAAGAGGGGGTGAATTTGGCTAATTCTAAATTTCTTGCAATAATTAAGCCCTACACTTAGCCCATTTCACCCCTTTGTGCCTAGAAGTGTTTCAATTGTTCTATCGCACAAGAGTTTTGCACCCTAGGTTCTAATCCTACCCTAGCATGGCAATTTTAGAAATATAGAGACATGAATTGAATTGTTCAAATGTAAATGCTCAAAGTAAAGAGAGAAAGAGGAACGCGTTGATGTTTTTCTGAGGTATCGGAGAGTCGCCACTCCCCACTAGTTCTCGTTGGAGCACCTGCGCAAGGGTATAGCTCTCCCTTGATCCGCGCAAGGATCAAGTGCTCTGTACGGGCTGATTCTTTGACACTCTGTCATGGTGAATCGCCCACAACCGCTCACACCACGACTTGGGCCATCCACAAGCTCCGTCGGATGATCACCAAGTTTTCAATCACCACCAAGCCGTCTAGGTGATGACGATCACCAAGAGTAATAAGCACAAGCTCTCACTTGACCAAGAGAAGCCTAATGAGAAGGGTGGATGCACACTTGCTACTCCCTATGCACTAATGAGGTCCTTAATCTTGGATTATCAAATCTCAATCACCCCACTAGACTCTTGCTCTCCCTTGTACTTCAAAGGCGTTTCTCAGCTGAACATATGGGCAAGAGCACTAAGTTAGATGAGTAGGAGAGGTATTTATACTTTTCACCTCAAAACATACTTGTTGGGGTCCAACTCAGCACATTTCGGGGTAATCGGACGCTCAAGTCAAAGTGACCGGATGCGTCCGGTCAGTGGCCAACGGCTACATGACGCCAGCCTAGTTATCAGAGACCGGACTCTGACTAGCGTCCGGTCGCCACCAATCAGACGCGTCCGGTCAAAAAATTTCTTCTCTAGATGCTTACTGTTGTTGACCGGACGCTACCTCTTGTGCATCAGGTCACAACGTCCTCAGCGTCAGGTCGAAAAGCAAACCCTAGCAACACGAGCTAATACTGACTGAACGCGACATCTGTGAGTCCGGTCCAATGACCGGTCGATGAGCACACCCTAGTTGCGCGAGCTAACACTGACCGGACGTGGCACCTGTACGTCCGGTCCAGCGTCCAGTCATCATCCAAGTCTTCATTCACCTCAAATTTTACCAACTTTGAAAACGACATCGACTTCAACTGATCTATGGGCTATCCTTGAGCTACCTAGTGCTAAGTTTGACAAGTGTGCACCACACCTAAAACATTAGACTCATCTAGGTCAAGCTACTAGTTCATACCCCCTTAATAGTACGACCAAAGAAAAAGAAACAAAGTCATAAACTACTCTAAGTGTCTCAACAACACCAAACGACATTTAGAACTAGTTCATCCTTAACCTTGTGGTCCATCATTTGGAAACCAAAGCGATTTCCATCGACAGGGGTATGAAAACCATAATTACCCAATCAATCACCATTACCATGACCTAACTCAAGTTGTCTCTGCAAAACACACGTTAGTCACAGTAATCTTGTGTCGTCATTAATCACCGAAACCCAACTAGGGGCCTAGATGCTTTCAGTCGCCTCTAAGTTTGTTGTAATCCTTAGCTTCTTTCGGTTGTCCTTTCTTTTCGTTGTATTTTTTGTCCACCTCCTTACTAATGCGGGGTAGCTTGTAATGTTTATCTATCTCCTCTCAATAAAATACGTGCCTAGGTACGATCGTGAAAAAATCTAGAAAATAATTAAGTTAGTAGTTTCCTTGGGAGAGTAAAACAGATTGGATCAAATTAATACTTTTCTTTAATTTTAGTGTTTACTCATTATAATTTATTTGAATTATTCTTTATCTTATTTCTTTACAAATTCATTTGGAGATCAAACTGTTAACATTTTATGGTTTCTATTCAAATTTCTATTTACTAATTGTGTTTTGCATGTAGTCTTTGTTTAGGTACTTCCACCTCATATGGAAATAAAATTGCTAGTTTTCCCTACTTTATTATTTCAACTCCAATGTTTATTGAATTGTGTAATTTACACATATGGAAATCACTAATTTTGTCATTTTCAATATTGGATTTAACTATGTCCTGTGAGTATAATTTTGTGTAAAGAAAAAGGCCGTTCTAAAACTGGGCCAACATTCAGGAACTACAAGATTCCATGGACCTCAGCGCATACCAACATAACAACCTATTTTAAGGAATTTTAACCAAGTTTATAGAGAATTATATTATCTAGTCTAGACTATCAAATAAATGCGGTATCAATAAAATATATTTCCTGATGTATTGAATGAATCTAATTTGATTCTGTAGATATTTATGTATTTCCTATAAACTTAGTTAAAAACTAGAGAAGTTTGAATTAAGAAAAAAACTAGAACGCCTTACAATTGGAATGGAGGGAGTACATCATGATAAGATCAAACTGGGCCAGGAACATCTGTGCCTAGAGTACCTGCAAACGGGGTGTTTGATCCGGTGCTGGATGTAGAAGGTGTTGTTGCACGGATGGTCTTCGCAGCAGGCCCCGTGAAATCAATGAAAAAGCTTGTATTCAGGTCAATAGTCAGAAGGCATAGATCTTCCAGCACTCTGAAAGCAGACGTCAGGTCCATCTTCAACGGAACGAGACCAAAGGACAAATGGTCGGGACTGCTGATCTTCATGAATGCCAGTGAAGAATCCACTGGAGCATTTTCCAGCACAGAACTAAAGAACAGGTCATTCAGCTCAGAAATCAGTTTTTGCAGTTGGCTCAGTATATCTTTTCCTTTGGCCACAGCACCTGACTCATCAGAGTTTTCATTCGCAATAGCCACCGCGGCTAACATGTTGGCCAAACTAATGGCCTTGTGTTTTTCAATCAAAGCCGGAGTAACAGTAAAGGAAGTAGGTTTCCCATCCAGATCTTTGTGAAACAAAAACAGTGGACCTGAAGTCTTCCTCTTCTTCGGCTGTGGTTTAACCACTACATCACCCTGCTGGATATCAGTGCTAGGCTCACGCTTGAGAGAATCAAGATACTGAATCATCCATTTTGTGACTCTAAAACAGCATTCCACGTGCATATCAGAGCTCCTGAAATGTTTGGTGATTTTCCCAGCTGTGGTCGACGCTGGTATCACCCATTGGCAGGCCAGGCAGCGGAGTCGTCTTTCCCTCACCTCATCGTCGAAAGCCACCAGAAAATCAGAAACTGAACCTTTCCCGTCTCTGTCACCTGGCATGCATGACGGGAAATACAGGAGGAGGTAATCACAGAGAACACCGAAAATATTTTCATCTTGATCTGCTGCGGGTGGCTTGCGGTTGTTCACGCAATTCTGGACCATCTTCATTCGATCCTCCAAATCAGCAGGCCTGAACAGTTCATCACTGTTGTGGTTCAGGAGAGGCTTCACTTTATCACTGAAAACTTTTTCCGCTTCCATCAAATGGGCAATCTCGGCTTGGTAAATGGAGAAGAGAATTCCTGGATGCTGATAGAAGCTACTTCCCTGGACCTTTGTCAAGATCTCAAGAACATGCATGCTCCTCGAGGCCTCTGTAATCGTGGTTTTGAACTAAACCCTCGGCAGCATCCACATCAAATTTTACAAATTTCAGGGTAGCGCCGACAGCATCCTCCATGACTGTGGCGGCGTCTTGGACGGCGACGGCGGATGTCGCGGGGGCGGCGGAGGCAGATGTGGCGGCCATAACACAGTCAATGTCTGAGACAACGCTCCTTCCCACGCCGGCTAATTAACTCACTTGTACTTTCGTTCTCGCTTTGCATAAAAAGTTTAAACCGAGAGCTACAGTAATCCGCGATGCTCTTATCGCTATAGTATCGGCCATTCGGCCCAGCCCACGACCGGCCCATTAGTGGGGTCTCGATCCTCCAGCAGTCTTTTCTGGTCAACGGCGGCGGCGACGGGAAGACGATGATATAAAAACCTAAGTTTCGCAGGTGAGTTGTAAACGTAGATTTCTTGTGCTGTCTTATATATGATCCAATGTGTCTTGATGGCTCCGAGAGATTATATATGTGTTCGAAATCCATCTATATCTATCATGGGAACGGATCGTGTGCAAACTAAGCTTCCCGTGTAAACATGTAAACTAGCGACGTGGGCTCTAGGATCGTGATCTGATGGCTCCTGAGAGAGGTGGGAAATATTTGCACTTAAACGCCCGCAGCATCCCACCGGTTCGTAGATTTTTTTCACGTTACCCCCCTCCTCCGTTCCGTCCTCCGTTCCGTTTGGCCGTCGTCTGGATCGCGAGTTTGCTTCGTCGGTTCGCTGGATCGCGGTTCGCTGGATCGCGACCGCCGCGCCGGCCTGGATCGCGCCGCCGCCCAACATCGCGCGGCCGCCCAACATCGCACAACATCGCGCCGCCGCCCAACATCGCGCCGCGGCCCAACATCGCGCTGCCGCCGGACTGGTTCGCCTGGTTTGCGCCGCCGGCCTTGTTCGTCGCCGGCCTGGGTCGCATCGAGAAGCCACCACGAGGGCCTGCAACGTCGTCGCTGGAGCAGCAGGGCCATCCACCACGAAGCCGGCGATCTTGCTGGACGTGAGACCCTCCATCTCCGATTTAGTCAGCCCCTCCATCTCTCCTTCCTCTGCCCTATGTCTGCAGAAACTCGCGCCGCAGCCGCAAACTATTTCATCACAGTGCATATGATGAAAACTTGCAGGTCATACTGTGATGATGGAGCCCCATCCGGCAGCGTCCACCGTGGAGACGAAGGACCCCCGTCCGATGGCCACGAACTCCACTCCGATGGTGCTCACGAACTCCGACCTAACGCTGAGCACGGGCTCGCCTCCGTCGTTGGCCACGAACGCCGCCGCAATGCTGCCTATGATCCCAGGAACACACGGCCCCGATGCAGGTTTGTTTTTTCTACAAAACTTTCATCTTTACTATCACATTGACTACGCTCATTGGTAATGTCGTCGTTAACATGCAGTCCTGTCCATCATGGACGTCGATGCTGGAGTTGTAGCCCACGTTGAGGAACCAAGCACACCACGGACTATACCTTCTCCTAATATAGCAGATAAGTGCAAAGCAAATAAAAAGCCTGTGGTGGGAATGACTTTTGATACACTCAAGGCTGCGGAGATTTTTTACAAAGACTATGCACACGATGCTGGTTTCTCGGTTCGTGTTGGTGCACATAGGAAGGAGAATGAGGTAATATTGTACCAGAGGTATTTGTGCTCAAATGAAGGATATAGGAAGAAGAGCGAAGAAGAAGTTAGTGAGCAGCCCGGGAAAAAAAAGAAGACATCAAATGTGATGGACACCCGATGTGGTTGTGAGGCTCATATTGTTGTCAAGCTTGACAATGAGAAGAAGTATCAAATATTGTCATTTGTTGAGGAGCACAATCATGTTTTCGTGTCGCCAGATAAGAGGCACCTGCTACGATCCAACCGTCAAGTTAGTGAGAGGGCAAAGAGTACTTTGTTCAACTGTCATAAGGCTAGCATTGGCACGTCACAGGCATTTCGACTTCTCCAAGTCACTGACGGTGGATTTAAGCATGTTGGTTGCACGCTGAGGGATTTGAAGAACTACTACCGTGACCTGAGGACCAAAATCAAAGATGCTGATGCACATATGTTTGTGCATCAACTTGAGCGAAAGAAGGAAGCAAATCCTGCCTTCTTTTATGAGTTTATGGTGGATAAAGAAGGACGACTTGTGCGTGTCTTCTGGGCAGATGCCACATGTAGAAAAAATTGCAGTGTTTTTGGTGATGTGCTTTCGGTAGATTCTACATATACTACCAACCAATATGATATGAAGTTTGTGCCATTCACTGGGGTCAATCATCACTTGCAAAGTGTTTTCCTTGGCGCAGCGTTTCTGGCTGATGAAAAGATCGACTCATATGTATGGTTGTTTCAGACCTTTCTTAAGGCTACTGGTGGAGTAGCACCTCATCTAATCATAACAGATGAAGATGCGAGCATGAAGGCTGCTATTGCTCAGGTTCTACCAAATACAACTCATAGACTTTGCATGTGGCATATCATGGATAAGGTTCCTGAGAAGGTTGGGCCAGACATAAAAAATGATGAGGACTTCTGGAAATTATTAAACGAGTGTGTTTGGGGCTCCGAGAATTCAGATGAGTTTGAGTCTAAATGGAATTCTATCATGACAACGTATGTGCTCACTGAAAATGAGTGGTTTTCCACAAAGTTCGCCAGCCGAGAATCATGGATCCCAGCATACTTTATGGACATACCTCTAGCAGGACTTCTTAGGACTACATCACGATCGGAAAGTGCAAATTCTTTCTTTAACCGTTTCATTCATCGAAAATTATCCTTTGTTGAGTTTTGGCTGAGGTTTTCAACAGCTTTGGAGTGCCAGCGCGAAGAGGAGTTGATAGCCGACAATAAAAGTCTTCACTCCAACCGTACATTGATGACACCTTGGGTCATGGAGAAGCAGTGTAGTGTTGTATATACTCATGAAATTTTCAACAAGTTTCAGGAACAACTAATGGTTGCAAGAGACCATTGCATTATTCAAGGAATTTCAGAGAATGATGATAAAAAAATTGTCACTATTAGCAGCCAATCTGGTAAAGAGCGAGTAGTTCAAATGAACAAATCAAACTTGTTTGGTATGTGCTCTTGCAAATTTTATGAGTCCTATGGCATCCCATGTCGTCATATCATTCAAGTGCTTAGAGGCGAAAAACAAAATGAGATACCACCAATTTATTTTATAAAAAGGTGGGATATGAGGTGTAAAAGGTGAGTTTACAGAGTTGTTTTGTTTTATATAGACGGACTGTTTTTACATGTGCAATATTTCTGATTGGTTGTTTTATTTCATAGAGAAGTGACATTTGATGAGGAAGGTAACCTACTGGATGAAAAGGCTAAAGATCCTGTGGAGGAAGCAATGGCGAGAAAAATTTCAGATTCACGTAACAAGTTTGAAGAGCTAATCCAGATGGCCAAGAACTCTGAACAAGGAATAGAATTTTTATATTCTAGCTTATCAAACCTTGTACAACCTCTTCAAAATATCGTTCCTGCTGCTACAGCCAGTAAACAAGATGAGTTCGAATCGTTCCTTGGTGGAAAAATTCCACAAGAAGTTGAGATACATCCACCAAATGATATCAACTCCAGAGGGCGAAGCAAAAGAATCAAGAAGGGCAAGGAGCAGAAGGCGCCCAGAAAACGGATGTGTGGAAAATGCAAGCAATTAGTGGCTCATGACGCACGTAATTGCCCGCTCAATGGTGTGGAAAATGCAAGCAATTAGTGAGCTCTGAATATTTCTAGGTTCATTTTGTTAAGACATGGAAGGTTTATGTTACTGGATATTTTTAAACATGTCGTTTATACTTTGTCTTGTGTCCTCTGAATATTTCATTGCATTAAGCAAAGAATTTCGCTTGTTTGAATTAAGCATTGGGGAGAACACACTCGGAAGGGAGAACGTTCAGAATCCAGCAGATGATCTAGTCCCATCGTCAGGCCTGAACCACCACCTCGGCGAGCTCCTGGAAAAGGGGACGGGACACGGACGTGACCGGCGGCGAACCAGGCCTTGTTCGTCGAGCGACCGGACGTGGGCGGGATGTCGTGGCCGGTTGCGATGAGGCGCGACTGGAGGAAGTCGAGCGATCCGTGGTGGCGCACGGCGCGGCGGCGATCCGAGGACCGCGATGTTGGGCGGCGGCGCGATCCAGGTGACGATCGATCGGGGGGAATCGCGTACGTAACGTAACGATCGCGACCGATCGATGTTTCGCGTACGTAACGATCGCGAGATCGCGATCCCGAACGGCGGACTGACGGCCAAACGGAGGAGGGGGTCACGTGAAAAAATTCAACGAACCGGTGAGATGCTGCGGGCGTTTAAGTGCAAATATTTCCCACCTCTCTCAGGAGCCATCAGATCACGATCCTAGAGCCCACGTCGCTAGTTTACATGTTTACACGGGAAGCTTAGTTTGCACACGATCCGTTCCCATCTATCATATATCTATATCCGTACCTGTCTATATCTAATACTCCTACTTATATAAATCTCGCGTTCGAATCATACAAGAGTCCGTCGTCTCAAGAGTTCACAACCAATTCCAAACGAATACAGATGCACAAATTTCCAACATTGCCAGATTCAATGGAGAGCTCCTCAACGTGGAGGAAGCCATGCCAGGCCGCAGTACAAGACATGGACAGCCTCAAGGCCCTCGATTCTTCTGCGCGTTGCGTCCTCGCCTCACACCGTCGTCTCCTCCACGCGCAGCAGCTGGCACCAAATGCTTCACCGCGGGGCGCCGGACACTCTCCGCGCCGCGGCCATGCGGCCCGCGCCGTCGTCGGCCGTGTGATACGCCGCAGCCCATGATCCGGGCTTACGACCCGTCATCAAATCATACTGATTTAGTAGTTTTACTCTCTCTTTTTTTCGCGTGCCAACTCTTCGCCTTCAACCAACCAAATTTTCTGAGCTGTCCAAGTTTTGTCTTGGCTAATACGGAGTAACATGTAGTTCCTGCGTTGCTCGCTTGTTTGGATCGACGTGCGTGGGCGGGCGCAGCTCCCGGCTATGATCCAAACAGACGACGGCTGGCCGTGGCACGATGGAGCGCGCCTGTCCGCCGCCGCCGTGTCGGCCGCGCGCGCCCACACACCCGCCAACCTTGCAAAGTTGCAAGCGTTGCTCGGCATCGGCAGTCATCGCCTTCCCATGATCCCAATTCCCATCGGTCCCAGTATCCCACCCGCGCACTGGCCGCTCCCCGTTGTGGTCCGCTGCACCGTGCACGCAGCACGTACCACGCTGGCTGTCAGCCGCGTCTCTGTCTCTCCGCACCCGCCGCTCCTGCATCCAGCATCCCCGTGGCCCGTGCAGCCGCCTGCCGCCTGCCCTACTGCTCGTTCGATCGATCGGGACAGCGCAGAGCCCAGCGGATCATTGCCGATAGCCACCAAAATGGTGGAACACGCGAACGATTTTTCCAGAGAACAGGAGGCGGCGCAGAAAATGGTGTTGCGCTGCATGAGCACGAATCCTGATCGCGCGCGCAGAGACGAGTTCCGATATGGGGCGGCGGCGCGACGAGGGATTAGTTGAGGGTTCGCTACGCATGGGATGGGATGGGACGGCCGCCGGGTGGGGCCTGATTACTTTGATTAAACGAACTGTATTTTAATTTCTGTTTGAACTATTAGATGGACAGCTTACTGAGCATATGTCATGGAGGCACTATGGAAAGAGATCGCTATAGATATATTGAGTTTGTTGAGATACAAAGCGTATCTGTGCTATTCAATGAGAAGCCTTCATTTAGTGAGTTAGTTGTAAGGGCTCAGGAGGAGCTATATTGCCATGGAGCTGATGATGATGATGACATCGCAGTGGAGGGTGTACTTCACCTAGGTTCCCCTCCCAACATCCTAAGGAAGATGATCCCAATTGGGTGTGCAGACCAGTGGGAAAACGATATGAGATCGGCTATGAAGTGCTAGTTCCAAAGTTTGGACGTGGTTGTGAGTTGGGTGTTAGTTGATCCCATCTCTCGTGGGTTTTTCCCACCAATGGATCAGCAGGCACACTTCGACCCTTCCGTCCCAGAACCTGATATGGATGTGGAGGTTGCACCTACGGTTTTCGATGCTCAATCTGCCCCCAATGAGCTAGTTGGAGATGCTTGTTAGACTCATGATGTTGTGGCAGATCCTCCTCATGAGATCCCTTTGACACAGAATCATCCGAGTAAGTGTCTTATCCGCATGGTTATTGAGAGCTTACCGCCTTTCTTACATATATTTTTTTCATTCTTTCCTTATTTTTCTACTTATGTTGCAGGAGACATTCCAGATAATATGGATGTGCCTACTGTTGCTGCGTAAGTGCACTGTAGAGATGGATTTTGTGGCTCTAATAGTGTTGAAATTATGAATGGTTCGGAGCCATATGAGATGACAAGGGCTCTTGATTCTGATAATGATCGTACTGTTGGAGAGCTGGCAGAGAGTAATGTTGAGATACTAAGGCGTATCTTTCCCGACCGCCGTGATCCAAGAGTTCACGAGTTCAGCGATCTTGCTCATTCCGATTAGGCGTGTGCAGAAGGACCTGATGATGAGCTCCTAGAAGCTCCTGAGGCTGGCCTTAACATGGTAATTGAGAAGGATAGGGTATTCAAGGACCTCCCTATATTGAAGAGGTGGTTGCAGGCATTTGCAGTGATATGAAAGAGATCTTACAAGGTCTTGTATTCATATACGAAGCGCCATTACAGAGTTGTGTGTCACAAGGAACACTGTCCATGGAGGGTTTGTGCAAGGAAGCAAAAGGTCACCGAAAAGTGGAAGATCATAAAAGTTATCGGGACACACAATTATGCTGACCATGTGCTGACACTGAAGCATCGGCAGTTGATATCTACCCTCATTGCTAAGCGGTTGATGAGAATATTACAGGGAAAACCCAACATGAAGGTTAGGACAATTATCAAGACCGTTGATGCGTTGTATGGAGGTTATGTGATAACTTATGGTAAAGCTTGGAGGGCTAAGCAGCGAGTGTGGAAGATAATATATGAGGACTGGGAGGATGGGTATGAGCAGTTACCAGTACTTTTTAATGCAATCAAAGCGATAAATCCAGGCATGCATTATGAGTACATCCCAAAACTAAATGCATGGAAGGATGGGAGACATATATTCTTCCGTGCTTTCTGGTGCTTCCCTCAGTGTGTCGAGGCCTTTAGGCACTATCGTCCTATCTTCTCCATTGATGGTACATTCTTGATTGGCAAATACCAAAACACACTTCTTATAGCCATATCCTGTGATGCGAACAACAAGTTAGTTCCTTTGGCATTTGCTTTGGTTGAGAAGGAGAACAATGACAGTTGATGATGGTTTTTGAGGCTAGTTCGGATACATGTGGTTGGGCCTGGCAGGGAGGTTGGCGTCATATCTAATAGGCACCGGGGCATACTTAATGCCGTGCGAGAGCAGATAGAGGGGTATGGACCTTTGCACCATCATTGGTGTACTCGGCACCTTGCCGAGAATCTACTCCGAAAGGATGGTGTGAAGGATAACTTATATCTGTTCTAGGAAGCTGCTCGACAGCTTGAGGACAAGTATTTTTAGAAAAAATTGGAGTTGGTCAGAACCGCATCAAATGCAGAAAGTAGACAATGGCTCACATGTTTGGTGAGGGATTTGGAGAAATGGATAAGAGCTCATGACGCCGGTGGATGGAGGTACGAGTTTCAGTGCTGCAACATGGCGGTGTCATTCAATAAGTTGCTATTGGGGATATGTGGTATGCCCATGAATGTAATCGTTCAATTCACTTTCTATAAGCTTGTTGCCTAGTTCAATGATAGACATGCCCATGCATTGAAGTTGCGGAGTGATGGAGAGATATGGGCTCTAAAACCAAAGGAACACCTAGAGAAGGTAAATGAAAGGACTGGCACACATGAGGTTACATGTTTTGACCATGCCACAGGGACTTATCTAGTCGAGCATAGGGGCGGTACAACATTTGACGGTGAGGTCCGAGAGTTGAGGATGCATGTGGTAATCCTCCAAGATTTCACATGCACTTGTGATAAACCAAGGCAATACCACTTTCTATGTTCTCATTTGGTGGCAGCAGCTAGGCATCGCAACTTTAATATCGAGAGCAGGATACCTCATGAGTTCAGTGTCGACACGCTTGTGCACACATGGAGCCCCCGCTTTGTGTCTTTCCAGGACCCTGGAGAGTGGCCTCCATATGATGGGCCAAAGTACATTGCGGATCCAGCTTACCGTTGGAACAAGCGTGGATGAAGGAAGAGGATGAGGCATAGGATGGTTATGGATCAGATACCGAGAAGAACGAGGAGTGGGAGAGGAACCCCATTTCTTACTGACCCCGAGCAATATGAGTGCGGCAAGTGCGGTAGACTGGACCATAATTCACGCACTTGCTATTGGCAGATTAGTAAGGTGCAACTATTGGTTGTTTTCATTATTTCATATTTGTCGTATTCATTCAATTAATTATGCATGTCTCAATTTATGCTTGTAATTGTGTTAATGACTTGTATATTTCTAAGTTTATATTTCATTGTATATTGAATTTCTATTTCATTGACTTTTTTGTAGGATGGCACAATTCCACCTGCTCGACCCCGTGTACAAGGAGACCCACTGAGGATGTCTCATACCAGAGGGGCAGGTAATAATCTATACTCTTGTTCAAAATTTTGTGAGCATACACGTGTTCATGAAGTAATGAGAGACTATGTTTTATTTCATGCAGGACCTTCTGCTACTTCATCCTAAAACCCACAATGGGTTCTTGGACATGTAGTACGATAATAGGTACACTCCTTTCCTGCAAAGAGCTGGCCTAGATGTTATCTCTTTTTAGGTTTGTCGTGGGTTGCCCAAATTCAACTCAGCGGCCATAACTGCATTGGTTGACATGTATTATCTTCAATTATTGCCTCCATTCATGGCCATTTGTACATGCGCTTGCCTTTTTGATATGTAATCTTGCTTTGTCTAAAATGTAGGTGGCGGTCGGAGACTCATAGCTTTCACTTGCCTTTCGGAGAGATGACAGTCACGCTCTAGGACTGTCAGAAGATGCTAGGTTTAAGGATTCACGGCAACACAGTGACTGGGCAGTGTAGGTTAGAAGATTGGAGAGCATGAGTAGAGGCCTTCCTTGGGTGTGAGGTTGGTGAGCAAGGGGCTCGTAGTTCTAGAGCTCTAATCTACTGGCTCCGGCAAGAGTTCGCATAGTGCCCCGAAGAGGCAGATGAGGAGACACATGCTCTGGCAGTAGTCCGGTCTCATTACCCTACCATCGATCTACGAGCGATAGGGGCCGGATTTGCTAGAGGCACTAGTGCGACGAAGCAACAGGAGCTAGAAGATGAGGTGGAGGACGCGGCGAAGAGACTGGCCGGAGACGTTGACCTATTCAGCGAGGTGGACGGAGAGAGCCAAACATAATAACCTACTCGGAGAGTGATCTGTAACAGCTAGAGAGGATAGTTAAAATGCGTGAGGGCGCAGACAATCATTTATGTATATGTATAAATGTTGTAAAGTGACATGTGCATGTTTATGCAGTTTGCTAGTATTTCATTGAAAAATCGTTGTAGTGTTAACCCTAACACGATTATACATAGTATAAGTAGCGTCCGAGCAGTTAGTTCTTTACAAGGATCTTGGCCTTAGCTAGCCCGTATTCCATAACATCGAGCACAAAGCCCATGCACGTGTAGGAGGAACAGGCGTGACCAAGGAACCACAGCCGACCACCCATAACATAGAGCGTGGAGCCCGTAGCATGTGTAGGGAGAGATTGGAGACTAGGTCTTCTCCAAAGAGCACAGAGCAAAACATGTGCTGCTCGGCGGTTGGCGAAATATCTTGGAGATATGGAGAAACGTGGCAGAGCGTTTATGGAGATCACATATTAGAGTTTGTTAAGTAGTAGCTTAGAGCTGGCGACCGTAAATGGAGATTAAACTGTAATGGAGATATAATGGGGACAAATTATGGCGACAAAAACTTCATTCAATATGGAGTGGAGAGTACATATATGGAGCGTTTCAAGGATAGAAACGTATAAGGTGTTCGATGTGCCATGAATTGGGAATATCGATTCCGTCCAAGTCACATAGCCGGTAAGACCCTGGTCGGGTAACCTCTTTGACCACGTAGGGCCCTTCCCATGGGAGGAGAGCTTGTGCATCCCTTCGGTTTTTTGTTTTCTGTGGAGAACGAGGTCACCGACAGCAAATGAACAACCTTTGATGTTGCGGTTGTAGTATCTTCGCAAGCCTTCTAGGTATTTGGCTGTGCAGATGCAAGTGATCATGCGTTCTTCTTTAGCCCTGTCGATGTCCTCTGTCTGAACAACTATGGCTTGCTCTTTGTTATAATGTTCCACCCTAGGTGCTTGGAAGGCAATATCCGCTGGTAGTATGGCTTTTGAGCCATAGACCAAGAAATATGGAGACACACCGGTACTACGACTAGCTTGAGTGCGCAATCCCCATACCACAGCTGGTAGCTCTTTGAGCCATCTACCCAGATACTTTTCCTCTTTCTGATATAGCCTCTTTTGAGGGTATCAAGGATCATGCCGTTCGCCTGTTTGACCTGGCCATTGGCTCTAGGATGGGCAACGGAGACATATTTAATGAAGATGCATTGGTCTTCGCAGAAGTCCCAAAAATGATGACAAGTGAATGTAGTTCCGAGGTCCGTTATAATGCTGTTTAGGAGATCGAATCTATAGATGATATATTCAAAGAGCTCGACTGCCTTTTTAGCAATAGCCAAAACAAAGCGATTTGTATTTGATCCACTTGGAAAACTTGTCAATGGCGATGAACACGTACTGAAAACCACCTGGCGCTGGCTTGAAAGGCCCGATCATGTCCAGTCCCTAGCATGCAAAAGGCTAGGAAGCTAGGATGGTCTATAGTTCTTGTTACGGCACATGTATTTGCTCGGCAAAAAATTGGCATCCTTCACAATGTCAGACGAGGTCTTCCGCGTCGGTGATAGTCATGGGCTAGTAAAAACCAGCTCAGAAAGCTTTGCTGACCAAGTTTCTCGAGGCCACGTGGTTGCCGCAGGAACCAGAGTGAATTTTTAGAAGTAGTTTCACTCCCTCTTCTTATGTGATGCATTTCTACAGTATCCTTTTCTTGGCACTTTTCCTCATCAAGTTTCCATCTACCAGCATGTAATGCTTGCTTTGATAGATTAGGTGTTCAGTTTTAGTCTTATCGATGGGTACGTCAGCGCTTGTGAGGTACTTGATGAACTATTCTCTCCAGTCGGTGGCCGGTGAAGGTACTATAAGTACCAACTGCTCGGCGGGGGTAATTTCTTGAACTTCCTTGTCTTCCTTAATAGACAGCGTAAAGAGGTCTTGAACAAAGACCCCTAGTGGAATCATGGCATGAGAAGAGCCTATCTTAGATAGGTGGTCAGTGAGCTAATTTTGATCTCGTGGTACTAGATACCGTAGAACTTCCCTTCGAGTTTCTTGATTTCAGCGCAATATGCATCAATCTTCTCACTAGAATAGGGTCAGTCTTTGTTGAGCTGGTTGATGACCAGCACTAAGTCTCCATATACCATGAGGCATTTGACGCTGAGCTCAACGGCTATACGGAGTCCGTGGAGACACGCTTCATATTCGGCGATGTTGTTGGAGGCTAGAAAATGTATTTAGAGAACGTATCAGAGCTTGTCCTTGGTCGATGTAATGAACAGAATGCTAGCACCAGCACCATTGATGTTTAGGGCGCAATCGAAGTACATCACCCAGTGCTCATGGCAAGTAGCGAGGATGGGCTCTTGGATCTCGGTCCACTCAGCGATGAAGTCAGCAAGCGCATGTGACTTAATGGTAGGTCTGCTTCTGAATTCAATAGAGTAAGTGCTGAGCTCAACAACCCACTTGATGATGTGGCTGTTGGTCTCTTTGTTGTGGAGGATGCCCCCTAGAGGGAACTCAGTGACCATGGCGATCTTGTAATACTCAAAGTAATGGCGGTGCTTGCGTGACGTGATTAGAATAGCGTATAGCAGTTTCTAAACTTGAGGATAATGAGTTTTGGGCTCATTAAGAACCTCGCTAATGAAGTAGATTGGATGTTGCACCTTATAGGCATGCCTAGCCTCCTCGTGTTCGACGACAATAGCTGTGCTAATGACATGAGAAGTGGCGGTGATGTAGATCAGTAGGGTTTCATCTGGTCGAGACACCGTCATGATCGGAGGCTTTGTTAGAAACAACTTGAGCTGCTTGAAAGCTGTATCTACCTCCTTCGACCAGGAGAAGCGCTCGAAGGCCTTGAGGAGTTTGAAGAACGATAGTCCCTTTTCTCCGAGGCATGATATAAAGCAGCTAAAAGTAGCCATACGGCCTGTAAGCTTCTATATGTCCTTTACACAGGTTAGCCGTTTCATGTTGGTGCTGGCGGAGACCTTATCGGGGTTGGGCTCAATGCCACGGGCGCTGACGATGTTGCCCAGGAGTATGTCGGATCGAACTCTAAAGATGCACTTTGAAGGGTTCAACTTCCATCTTTATCTTTTTAGGTTGGCGAAAGTTTTTTTGAGGTCGTCGATGAGATTATCGGCGGTCTTGGACTTGACGACCACATCGTCGATGTATGCTTCGACGTTGCGGCCTATCTATTGATCGAGGCACATCTGGATGGCCCTTTGGTAGGTCACCCCGACGTTCTTGAGTCCGAAGGACATGGTGGTATAGCAATATGCACCAAAAGGTGTGATGAACGATGTCTTGATTTGGTCGTCTTCCTTGAAGGATATCTGGTAATAGCCGAAGTAACAATCGAGGAAGGACAGCAGTTCGTAGCTAGTGGTGGAGTCTACAACCTCGTCTATCCGAGGCAGACCAAAGGGGTCTTTAGGGCAGTGTTTGTTGAGATCAGTGTAATCAATGCACATTCTCCATTCTTTATTCTTTTTTTGAACGAGAACAGGGTTTGCTAACCACTCAGGATGATACACTTCTTTAATAAATCTAGTAGCTAGGAGCTGTTTTATTTGTACCCTAATAGCCTCCTTCTTGTCTGGCGTGAATCATCGGAGTTTCTGCTTGATCGGTTTGGTGGTCGACGAGACATTCAAGGAGTGCTCGATCTTCTCTCATGGTACCCTGGCATGTCTATAGGTTTCCAAGCAAACACATCAGCGTTGGCACATAGGAAGGAGATGAGTGCACTTTCCTATTTGGGGTCAAGGTGAGCCCCAATCTTAACGGTCTTGGAGGGGTCATCGAGGCCGAGGCCGACTTCCTTGGTTTCCTTGGACTTGGCGGAGGCACACGGAGGCTCCAGCACTGGGATCTCAAGGTTGTTGGCTGGCATCATCTTTGGCGTCGGTGACCACACTAGCCATCTAGAGGGAGAGGTCGGTGGCTTCGACGAGAGCGAGACTCTCTGTCTCGTAGGTGTAGGTGATGGAGAGGTTGGCCCATAGGGCTAGGAGTCCTGTGGGCAAAGGCATCTTTAGCACCAGATTGGCATAGTGTGGTATGGCCATGAACTTGGCCAGAGCTGGGCGACCAAGTATGGCGTGGTAGGCTGTGTTGAAGTCGACGACGTAGAAGTTGATGTGCTCGACGCGGTAGTTGCTAGCCGTGCCAAACTATACTGGGAGGGTGATCTCTCCAAGTAGTTTGGATGCCCTGCAAGGTACCACACCCTAGAAGGAGGAGTCAGAGGGTGCGAGGTCTCCTATACCGAGGCCCAGCTCCTTTATGGCTTCAGCGAAGAGGAGGTTCAGAGCGCTTCTGCCATCAACGAGTACTTTCCTGATGGTTGCATCGAGAACGAGGGGGAAACGCCCTATATAATGGATGTCCACCCACTGGTCGGCCCTGCTGAAGGTGATGGGGACCTTGGACCAGGGGCGATAGCTGGGGTTGGTGATGGCGTCTTCCGCGTTGACGGTGAGCACCGGGCAGGCGATGAGCTTCTGATCTCTTCTACTTTCAGCGGCGGTGAGACCCCCGAAGATGGTGGTGACCACTTTGTCATGGTCTTGGAAGGCGTTGTTGTTGCCCCCAGGTGGTCGGCGGCCTCCGGCTCCATCATTGTTGTCGTTGTTTGGCTTTTTAGCCTAGAATTCCTTATCCAAGCTGAGACAGTCTTTCATCTTATGCTTGCTATTTTTGTGGAGAGGGCATGGGCCTTTGAGGATCTTCTTGTACTACTCATCATAGTTGCACTTGGCGCGAGGTTCGTCAACGGCGATGACGATGTGGTCTGGTCAGCGATGGCGATATTGACCAGATTTGGACCCTTCTGGTCGATCACTACCATTGTCCCAATGGTGACTGCGATCATCGTAGCGATGGTCGCTGTGGCATCGGTCCTCAGGTCGCTCGTCGCTATGGCAAGTTGGGTGATGAGTGCCCGCATCCTCGTTGAAGTGTACTTTGGCTTCTTCGGCATCGGCGTACTGATCAATGGTTGTAATCATCTCGCCAATCCCTTTAGGCGGCTTGTCATTGAACTTCAAGCAGAGGTCACGGTGATGGAGTCCTCAGACAAAAGGCGGTGATGACCTCTGCTTCTGTGATGTTAGGAATAGAATTCCTCATCTCGGAAATGCGTCTGATGTAGCTATGGAGGAGCTCAGACGGCTTCTGGTAGATGCGGTTCAGATCATGCTTGGTGCTCAGCCAAGTACACGTAGCCATGTAGTTGTCGGTGAAGATTTTCTTTAGCTCTTCCTAGGATCTAATGGAGTTCGAGGCAAGGCTTATGAACCAGTTCATCGCAGTTGGTGTGAGCATGATGGGAAGATAGTTTGCCATGACGTTTGTGTCTCCCCCAGTGGCGTGCACAGTAGTGGCATAGGCTTGTAGCCACTGTGTGGGGTTCATTTGTCCCTCATAGGGCTCTACCCTAGTGATTTTAAAACCAAAGGGCCACTAGAGTGTTTAGAGTGCCCTTGTGAATGCTCAGGGCCCTTTAGGATCGTCGCCGTCATGATCTGCGATGTTGTCGACATTGAGCGGCTGGAGGGCTGAGTATGGATTACTAAACTCTTTCTCGTACTCTTGACGACGGCATACTTCTTCATGGTGAGAAAAACAGCGCTCATCGATACGTCATCACACGTCTCAAAGATTGTTGAGGTGCGCTCGGATGTCCTAGTCAACTTCCTAGTCATGTTGGCGGGGGTGGTCGATGCGGTTTCCCCTAGCTCCCCTAGAGAGGTTATCCATCATCATGGTGCTGGTCTCTGCTCCTGGCGGATCTTGTTGACCTGGCAGTGCACCACTTTAAGCATGGCGACGACCTTGGCGACCTCCGGTGTTTGCGGGAGCTGGGCGAGTTCATTGGTGATCATGGCCAAGTTGGGGCTTGGGGTCTTGTGGACGCCATGGCCACCAACACGAACAAATTCATCGTTGAGGTTGCGCTAGAGTTGGCGTGGCCTTCCTTGCGAGTCAAGCTGATCGTTGCGAGCAACCTCGGCTAGCACAAGGGCAACTTCATTTGCTCGGTGTTGTGCACGGTTGGCATTCCTATTGACACGAGCAGCACGGTCCTCCTTTGTTTCCCCATCCCGTGGGGGGCTATCGACGCTGACATTGAAAATTCTGCCTCCACGGAAGGGAGGGAAAGGAGGTTGTACGGCGGTGGTTTCGGTAACAGTCTCCATAGAGCCCTAGGACTCAAAGTCTAGATTTTCCTCTAGGATGGTTTAGAGGGATGGTTCAGGGCATCGGCCGATGTGTAGCATGTTGATAGCCGGCAAGAGCTGGTCGACGATCTAGTCGGCGAGAGGATGGATATTTCCCACCTGGTCGGCGAATTTTCCCCTTAAGGCATCTTGATAGGTGGCGCAACACTAGTGAGCCTGAAGGGTAGGGCCATAACCCCTGGAGTTTCTAGATCCACCTCTAATAGATCTAAATCGGAGGGTGGTCGGTGCTGAACTAGAGTGGTTAGAGCCGATTCTACGATGGAGAGGCAATCAACGAGCTTCTAGCCAACCTGATCGGTGGATGCCAATAGATCATCGTTGTTAATTTGCCTCCTCAGATAGCGGGGTGGGGGTGAATTATCGACGAAGATGACCTTGGAGGCGGTTCTGAGATTGGATCTACAGTCGCAGGTGTTGGGGTGATCGGCGCAGTATTGATCTACATCGGCTCGATGAGCTCTCTGACTCCATCAGCATTGATGATCCTAGAGATCAATCCAACTATGAAGATCTGGCTAGGCTATGGGAGGGACGAAGAGCCTACAAAACATACCATCTTGTTCGACATGGAAATAGCACGCACACCCCTACCTAGCGCGCCAACTGTCAATAGATTATCATCAGTAGTCCTTCGAGGGGTATCCCATAAAAGTAGATTGATCGGCAAAGATGCATGTAATCTAGAACAAGGCAACAGAGACACACGAGTTAGACAGGTTCGGGCCGTTAGCACGACGTAATACCCTACTCATGTGGTCTGTTGGATTGTATTGGCTATCGTATGATATTGCATGTATTTGGAGGGGTCCCTGCCCGCCTTATATAGTCTGAGGGGCAGGGTTACAAGTCAGTTAGATCTAGGAGATAACTAGAAAGCAATAATAGATCATAGGAATCATGGGATCATATGTATCCTAACAGATCTCATAGTATCTTTAGGATATCTTCCTGGTGTCTTGCGGGACATGCCGAGCAGCACCGTGCCCCACAAGGCTTCGTCTTGTGGGCTAGGCCACCCCTAGAGGCGCAGCCCATGTGGTCTGCCGTGGGTATCTGAGGTCGTACCCCCACAGTTGGATACTACTACAGGGCGTGGATCCTACACCTGTTTGCCTACATTATCTTCCCCGACACCACAGGTGACACTACATTGTGGATGGGGGTCCACTGCCTCACTAACTGGGACTAGGCGGGTTAGTACAGCTAGGGCTCTATAGTGTTGGGTTTTCTTTACCGATAGCTTTCCAAGGTGTGTCGTCGGACTTCGTCCTCATCGTCACTTGGTGGATGCGTGTACCTACTCCAGTTGTGGATGTGGGCTCGTCTACCAGTTGGCTGTCCCGAGGTTCTGGCTAGTTGTGAGTGGTTCCTAGGTCAGCCGCCATGTCAGCAGCTAACGTGGGTGTCCCTTTGGGACCAGGTTAGGGTTCCACATGTGAGGTTAGAGCGGGCGTACATTGAATTCATGAACAAGCTAGACACGCTCATGGAGTCTAGTGTAAGTAATTTTTATTTCCCATGCTGGTTTGAAATGGTTTCATATAGCATCTAACATCTTGTTTAGACATATTGCAGGTGTTGTGGGAGCCATACGATGGAGAGAGGGCACTCCCTTTTTAGTTGAGCAACATGCGTGGGTGCGACGATGACTTCTATAGGATGTGGTGCCCTCTAATATGTTTCTATGCTGTTGAATTCCACCTGCCAGAGTTGCATGCCAATTTAGAGTGAGACAGCTTTGGCCAACGACTCTGTTCTCGACTAGTGTTGACTTACACAAGTAAGTGTTTTGCTATTTTAATTGGCTCATGATGGCCAACGGCGCCATCGTTTTACAACATTAATTTCATACCTGCCAGAAACTAACATCTTATGTGACATGAAGGTTGGATCGTCAGAAGAACAGAAAGATTTTTTGATTGGGAGAAGCACCACCAGTACTACATTGAACAATGGGAGTTATTGCACAACAATGTGGATGAGAACAACAAGCCACACATGAACCATGAGTACAGGTGCTACCAAGCTTGGTACCAACATGCGACACGTTGCAGGCTGAGGCTACAATGGATAGAAGATGACTACGCCGACATTGAGTCCTCTGACGATGAAGACATGACATACGACCAAACTACTCATGTAGGAAGGCAGGTGGAGGCAGGACCAATCTTGGACAGAGTGGTAAGTCAATTGCCTTATTTTTCTATGTTAAGTTGCATACCAATACATTCTACGTTTGAGGTCTCTATTTTAGTTAGTGGCACCTTCAAGTCGTAGCATCCTTATAATTCAGTACAACAGATAGAGTTGAGGAACTGGTCAGGAATTAACTAGTACTCCGTACTAGATTAGTAGCGTCCTCATTTTTCAATGTCCACCACAATCTTACTATGAACTTTGTTGTAGGGCAATACCCTCAAATTCTCGATTGAAGACATTGAACGCTTTCGTCCGAGAGTCAGGGACGACGACACGCGTAGCTTCCTAGATGTAAGATTCAAAATATTCTTTGAAATATATTATTAATACGTTAAATTCTTTCAGTTAACATTATTTTGTACAACAGAGACTATCACCTCGGCTACGCCATGTGGCTGCTTGTTGTGTTAGTAGGACAGCCACGACGCAAGACGTACATGTTCCTTCCATGGGCAGAGGATGCTTAGGTTCGTCTAGCCAAGCACCTACAGGGTCCATAGGCGTTATGTATGAGGACGAGGATGACAATGAGGTGGACTAGAGGCACGAGGAGCTTGGCCCATCTTAGCTCCAGGATGCTCCCTCGACTCAGCCTACACAGCCTTCAGGCACTAGGCGACGTCATCCACCTGACCCTTACACTCTAGGCATGGACGCTCTTGGTCACAGGGGTAAGGGTAAGACTAGGAGGCAGTGAGGGTTTGTGGTAGATGTTATTATGTAGTATTATGGACTTTGTGGACTTTCATTATGAAATATTGTGGACTGTATGGACTATTATTATCGAATATAAACTACTATGGACTGTAATTATGGACTATGTGGACTATTAATATGCTCATGTATATGGTTTCAGATGAATGTGGCATATATTTGTATGTTTGTACATGTTGTATTGAGGTTAAATATTCATCTCATATTTGTGTATGGATGGCATCAAAAAATAGGGGAAATTATGGCGAAATTTTCTGCCTAAAGTACGTATTAATCAGTGGCATCAGTTTTTCCGGTTCAAAATAGTGATTGATGTCTGAAATCAAATAGGCTTTTTAATCATGGAATCTAGGGGAAATAGCCTTTATAGCGATTTGTCATGTCACCGTCGAATAGACTTTTCAGTGTCCTTCGAAATAGTGATTAAAGTATGGAATCGAATAGGCTTTTCAGTCATAGAATCTAGGCTCTCTAGTGTCCTACGATGTAGGCTTTTTAGTGATTCTAAGTAGACTTTTCAGGAGCATTTATAGCACAATACAATGGCTAGCAAACCTGCCTCCGCCTATATATATGTGTTCTAGGAAGCATTGCTAACCAAAAGGAAAACCAAACTAGTATTCGGTTTCATTGGAGTTGGAATGTCTAGAGGGTCATCTAGAGGAAAGGATTTCAAGAGTGGGAGAGGAAAGGGGGGACGAAGGGAACTCCGATTGTGTGGGAGGGGTCTCTTGGGCCTAATTTTTTTAAGGAACTAGTGTATCAATTTTCCCCCGAGAGCAAGAGTGATTTCACTAAAGAGTGCCCTCTCAGAGGATATGATAACAGGAAGGAAGATTGGCCAAAATACATGCATGGTGAGGACTGCTTAGTGCAGATATTCACCAAGGGGATCGACGAAGGTCACCGCTTCTTCAAATGTCCGTGAGCATGGGTAATTGCTATTACATTTCATTTGTTAAATATGTTTCTTGAATACCCTTACAACTCATAGGACATAATTATTGTAGTCTTCCGAGTCTGAAGAAAACTGTGGGTTCACTAGGTGGGTCGATCCTCAACTAATTTATCCGCATCAGCAGTACATCTACTACCTATAGGACCAAATCTTTGATCTACAAAGGGAAGTTAGCAGCGAGTACAAGGAAAGACAAAGATGACGACAACAACAATGGTGTAAGTTCACAGGAGGCACTCTGCAATGATCCATATTGCACCTACCCTAATCACAAGAACAAGGGGCCTCCGCCGTCACCCCTACCACCACAACCACCAATAATGGGAGGCTAATGTGGAGAAGATGCAACACAATTTGCTATCTGGCCACACTATTAGGATGACCCTATCTTATTCACATGGCACATCCATTTGTTTGTTGTTTGGTTTAATTACCTAAGGCATGTTAGATTTAGTCGAAGGAACTATGTACCCTTGTTTGGTACATGTTCTCACGTGCCATTTATTGTGCTTGTTGTTCGCTTCAATTACCTAAGGCATGTTAGGTTTAGTTCAAGACCTCTGTACCCTAGTTTGATACATGTTCTCATATGCCATTTTATGTGTTTTGTGTGTTGAATTATATAATGCCCAACTTCATTAGGTTTTGTTTGCAGCACGTGATCACATTTCACTACGTCCGCAATATTAAATAGAATATTATGACCACAAATAATAAAAACAACTACATAATGAAAAGTCCAATACTATGACACATCAAACAACACAATAATACTAGAAGTACATGCTGACAAACTAAATAACGCAGTACATGACCTAAGCATGCCCATAATTAAAGTGCATTACATAACAACACAATGAAAAGTCCAATAGTAGACAATATTATTCATGAATAAACCATATAACTAGCAAGTAATGGAGACTACTGAGTGCAACGAGGCCACTTTCCCTTCCTTAGGGCATCAGGATTCTCCTCCATCGCTACTTTCGCTCGGCGTGCACGCTCAAGCTTCTTCTCCCTCTCCTCCCTGTACGTAGCAACATGCCTCCTTTCCTCCTCTTCCTTGTTCTCCTTTTTTGCAGCCTCCTCTCCACGTCTCTTCTCCTTCATCTCCTTGTCCTCTGCCTTCCACCACAATAGTTTCTGCATCCATTTCTTGTCTTTAGGCTTGATCTCAGTATCGATCCACTGCTCAAAATCATAGAGCGATGGAGGGGTCTGCAAAAAATGCAATTGTTACAAAACAAAAAAATCATGCAAGATGTCATATGACACAAAGATCAATTCCTCACCATCTTGTTGATGTGGCGCTGATGAAGTGTAGGCTCAAACGCAAAATTGGAACACATCCAATACCTCTGCCTATACGTGTTCTCTTCATCGGACTTGGCTACCATACAAGGATCGCCGTAAAAGCACATGGGCACTGCAACACCACAAGGCAGAGGCAATGGGTCGAAGGCATTTCTGGTCATCCGGCCATAACTACAATTTAGCCATTTTTGTTCTAAGAACCGAAAGCAATTAACATTAAAACATACACCTAGGTTTTCCCATTTGATCCACAACAATGCGCTGAGGTTACCTTGGTTTGGTAGCTTTTCCACGCCTTGGCATCCTATGGTTGTATAATATAAATATTAAAATTGCATGAAACCCTAAGTAATGATAATTCTTAAGTTGAAAAAATCTAACTAATATATACTGAATCGATTTGAAAAAAAAACTAGGAGGGAGCGAGGATACCTTGCTCTTGAAGATCTATGGATCAAATCAAAGTTTCCAAGGTCTAATATGCCAATTTGTGAGGTAGGGTGAAGTGGGGAGAGAAAAAATCTGAGTGGGAGGAGAAAGAAGAAGAAGAAGGCTCAGGTAGGAAGGTTGGGCGCTGGGTTAAAACACTACCTCGGCGCCATAGATCTTGGCGCCGTTCTCGGCGCCAATAACCACGGCACCAAGCTTGGCGCCAATAACCACGATGCTAAGATCTACGACACCAAGATCTACTGCGTCGAGCCCAAGACCTAGGCACCAAAATATATGGCGCCAAAACATGTAAGCTCGGCGCCACCAACTATGGTGCCGAGCTAAGGGTCCAGATTTTGAAAGGATACCTCCAGGGGCATATTTTGTGAAAAAAATCAAAAAAGGGCTAAAAACAAAAAATTCGAGGCCTGGTCGACATTTCTTGTCTTTTTGGATTTTTTTCATGCCCAAAGCCAAATACTAGTCCACAGTATCCTGTGTCCCTGTCCAAGATGAAACATTGCAAAGACTGGTTTATCTTGACCTCCTGCCATCATCAATGCGCCCATTGATCGTTGTTGTTCCTATAGGTGCTGGGTGCTGGGGCTTGGACTAACTGTACAGCTATAGGGAAAGCCGGGAAGGGGGATGGATGGAGCCATGGAGGGAGGGGAACGCTACGCTCTGGCAATCCGGCTGCCCCATTGAGACTAGGACCACTGGGCAAAAGGAGAGGGAAGCAACCTTGGCAAACACACCTCAACTTTTCATCATTATTGCCAAAAGGTTTATGAGGCTATCCATAATCCATAAATGGGAAAGAAATAGTTACAATGATGGTTTCTTTGAAAACTTTGTTTCCACAAGAGAATTCCTCTGGGCCTAGAGGAAATGGGAAATCTTGGGCAGAAACCAAACCATAGCGGTGTTCGATGCAGGCGGGACCTTCATTCGTGTTCGGCGTTGGTGGGGACATTTTACGGCACAAATGTTACCCAAACCAGCATGGGACCAACTGGGACGACGACGCTTGGAATCGACCTGGCTTGGGTTTGTATGTGTTTGAATTGATGATGAGTAAGGGTGTGTTTGGTTTCCTAGTCAACTTCTAGCCTGGCTAGAATCATGGCCTAGGCAGCCTTACCTTGCTCCCACCAAACCAATCTTTAGTTGTTTGGTTGTCTATGCTGTGTAAGCCTAGCTAGCCCTAAGGTGTATTTGGTTGCCTGGTTTGTTTTGATACCATCACCTATTTTCTGAATTAGTAAGGTTACCCCTCTGAGGCATTTCGTCGAACAAGTGGTGGGCATCGTCGATGAGCACTACACATGGCAGCAGCACTAGGGTCGTTAGTACAAGGTGATTATGTAATCTGAGAAGAAGAAAGGATCTAGTTTTTGTTAAAGAAGTTCAAGCCCACCTTAGTTAGTTGGGTCTTAGGGTTCACGATGTTTGACTTCTCAGTTTCCTATTTCTAAATCTGTTGGACATACGCCATGTTTTGGATAATCATTTTCTTGTTGTTTCTTCATTGTCCTCGTCTATCTCAACTTCTGAATTAAGCCTTGGTTGTACTAGATTGCTCTTAACCATGTATCCTTAAATCCCCATGTAGTTTAGTCATGTAATTTTAGATCTACGAAGGGTAATCGTATTTCTCCCCTTCTGATTCGTGTTTTAAATCTCAAGACGAGATTTTATTTAAGGGGGTAGAGCTGTAACACCCCAGTGTTACCGCTTAAACAACTTGCTAAACTATGTCATTAGCATCATGTTTATGTGTCATTGTACGCGATAAAGTGTGTAGATCAATTTCCGTAACTCAAAATGATCAACAAAAATGCTTAATGAAAGTTGATTCAATAGTCATGTTATATCACTTAGGGTTTAAAACCAATTTTTATTAAGCAAAAATACTATAGAACATGCAACTTTAACTTTTGGAAAATAGACGTTGTTAACTAGTGTTTTAGGAGCTCTAGAATCAAACTTGACGTTAAGATAAGCTCTTTTCGTTAAGTCGGCAAGCACTTGAACGATTGTTAAAATACCATTTTTGGTGAATTATATTGAGCGAAATAGTTAAATGGTGCTTAAATATTTTGCTCCTGTGGGTTAGTATAGGGTATGGACTATTGCATGAAGTATTTGTTGGTTGAAGTTAACAAGGTATAGATCTATTAAAAATTATGACAAAAGAGTTAATGGTGACTTAGCCTCAATTGAAATCCTTAACTTCCTAGGTACGGAAAAGTAGTAAGACAATGCTATTTTGATATTTAATTTCTAAAAAAATGTTTAAACACTAGTCGCACATTTTGGTATTGTTGATTGCATCAAAGCAAGTGTTTGAGCATGGAATGAGTCGACATTGTGTTGGATGTCACGTTGTCCGCTCTAAGATTGTCCGAACTTCACAAGAACACACTGTGGACCCTGATTTGGTGCATGGTTCATGAACTGGCGTTCAGCGTGATGAACCTAGGTTGGCACCTCCCTATCTCCCTCTCTGGTCGCTCTCTGGATGTGAGGTTTGCTTCGTTAGCTAGGTGTTAGTATCGACTTTGGGTTCATGAAGTTGGTTGAGTCTTCATCAAGTTGGTAAGTAGTTTTTGGCCTGCTTTAATAAGTGTGCATGTCATTGTTTCATCCGTTTGGCCCCGTGGGCATGGTCGCCTCGTGCACGTGCGCAGCTGGCGCCGAGCTCAGCCCTGGGCTGGTCATGGCCTTTCCCTATAGGATAGTACTGCCTGCTAGGACGATGCCGCGACGTGCATCTCACCTCGCCTACCCTCTTACTGGCTAGGCCACACTGAGCCGTTGTGCCATGCGCAGCGCCGAGGTGAGACTATGACTGTCGTCGCTCGATCATCGTGGCGTCTTCCCCACCCTCTGATTCACCTTGTCCAGTGTAGTGCTCGCCCTCCGCCTCTCAACCCACCTACCATGCCCTCATCTCGATGCTGTTGTGTGGCCGCATGCAGGCGCTAACCGACGTGTCGCTCGCTCGTGTAGTCATATCTCCACTGCCACTATCCGTGCCCTACCAAGACCAAGCCGTCCCATCCCAGCACCCCACGACACGCTCCATCTATGCCACACTGTGCAGACACTCACGCTCATTAAATGCAGCCTCGGCCGAGGTTGGCCAGGCCTAGAAGCCACTGCCCCATTGCCTTACCGCTGAAGGAGCCACGCCGCTTCGCAAGCTTAAAATGTGCGGTCCATGATAGCCCATCTCGATTCAGTGCCCCAACGGCTAGGATTGGAAGCTAGCTAGCAAACCAACCCACACCAAAGCGCAAACGGGCCTTGTAGTCGGCCAATTTAGCGTTTTGCTCGACGCCGGCCGTGGGCGCCGCTGAATCAGTAGCTTGGGAGGTAAGGCATGTAGGAGTGGTAGCAGCTCGATTGCTCGTAACCCTGCACTCATCTTGACTCCCTCTATCCGGTGCTCGCACTATTTTGGGCAGGGGACTCATCGGCGACGTGGTGATGCATCGGTGTCCATCGCATAGCTTCAACCGTTAGTAGGGTGTACACCACGGTCACACATGGCCAGACCACCACAATGCTTCCTAGCTTCAACCGTTAGTAGGGTGTACACCACAGTGAGCTATGGATGCTTCTCCACTATCTCTACCTAGCCGTGAGGGCATAGGCTTGCTAGAACAGTCATGCCGCCACAGCGGATAGCCACTCGCCACTGCAGCTCGCGATAGGGCGCCTCCGAGTCCCTAACCGCCACCCATCCTGGCGTGTTTAGCCATAGAAGGTTGTCGGCCCTTCCTTCCATTGTAGCGAGCCTAGTTGGCCCGATGTAACCGTTGTTGCCGCCAATGTGCCACGCCGCCATGCGCGGGCACGCCGAGGACCGCCCTGTTGCGAAGGCGAGGTATTCTGGGGTGATTTGTGCAAAATTCAAGACTAGTGGAACAGGTCGCATGGTGTTGTTTGAATTTTTAAGAGTATGAGCCCTCTTTTGCAAAATGGGCAAGCGTGCGGGGGCTCCTCGCCGTGGGCCACTTGGTGGGCCGGTCTGCTACGCGCGTGGCCGCTCCCGCGTGAGGCGTTTAGGCTGCTGGGCCGAATCGTTGGCCATCGGCCCTTTTCTTTTTGTAAAGCATTTTCTAATTAGGTTTCTCAAGTAAACTTGTAAATTCAATAGAAATTTATGTAGTTGACAAAAAAATTGTGAAACCAATTTTGTTAAGTTCATAAAATCATGATCTACCTGGTAGTGTACTTGGTTCCCATGGTTCTAAAATATTTCATGGTTGCCTTAAAAAATTTAACATGCTCTAATATTATTTAAGCATAAACTTATAGGAATTTTCGTGATAAATTAGTAATAGCATTGGCTCTGAAAATTTTTCAGTAAATTTCTAACATTATTAGGTGCTCACTATAATTTTTGTAGCTCCATAGGAATTAGTATGTTAAGGTAACTAAAGAAGCCCTAGTATGAAAATATATATTTAATCAATCAAATGTCAAAAATAATTGGGGGTTTGTAGAACAAAAACATTTTTCGGAAACAAGCCTTACTTGGTGATGTGGATACGTAGACTAGTACGTTAGTCATTAAGTTGGCTCATTAGCTCGCGGAGCGTAATAGTATTAGAGTTGTAGTTACCATTGGTTAATTGCGTCTCTGCGTTGCATCCACATATATCATAATAGGAACAATGATGGATCATAGAGATGACCAAAGTAGCGGAAAAGATGGTGACTTGATGATCATGCCACCAAGATGAAAGCTAACTTGGTTATATCTTACCCAGGCAAGCCTCGGTGCATAACCTCTATTATTCTGCTCTTTATTTTATGCTTGTGCATTAAGTTTAAGGAGTTGAATGAAACCCACTTGCATATATATATATATATATATATATATATATATATATATATATATATATATATATATATATATATATCCTTATCCTATGAGTCTTACTAATATGACAGAATCGTGTAGATTGCTATGCTACAGGACTCCAGTAGAAGTCGAGTGATTGCCTATCACTCGTGAGAGATAGGAAAGATATTATTATTGTTATTATATTACTATCACATGGAATATATATGAATGATAATTGGAGACCGGGCGGAATGGTACTTTGGATCTGGACTTGGTTTGGAATTCGAGCGAGGCTCGAATTGCACTTGTTCTGCCTATGTCGGTTAAGGACCGTCTGTTGCATTGGATTCTAGTCAGGTCACAGACTTATTATCCTAAGCACATACTTGCTTATGGCGGCGGGAAGGCTCGTTGCTCTCTTGTTGTGGGGTTCCGGCTCTTTCCAGACCGACTGATTGGAGGTGGGGATGATGGAGGTCTAAGCACCACACTGAGTCTGGGACTTAAGTGTGGGGGCTTGGAGTCCAAGTTTGGACAGGGACCTAGACCCCTTGATAAGAGAGTGGTTGGTTAGTCCTGCTTGTGCCTAGGGTATAAGCAAGACGTGTGTTTTAGGGTACCCAGTTAGAATACATTGGTTCATGAATCACCGTGTGATATGGTATGGCTTGGCTACAATCTAGCATCGTAGTAAGAACTGAAATGTGAAAGATGGTAAAATGATTCTGATTGCTTACCACCTGCTTAAAAGTAGCATAGGTGCTTACATAGAATGGTTAGTTAATAAACTAATGATGACTGCTAAGGAAATTGAATATAAGGATGCATGCTTAGTAATGCTTCCTGCAGATGCAATAAAACCGCAAGTCAGATAGCCTTGCATATCCTTGGAGTCTTTTCTTTCCTCCTGACGGGTAAGTCTTATGGAGTATAATTGAGTACTCAGGGTTTGTTCTACCATGTTGCAGGTGACAGGAACATGTGGAGCTAACACTTATGTGTGGAAACCTCCTGGTGGACTCAGCGAGGATTTCCTTAACGTTGTGGGCATAGAGTTTATTTAAAACTTTCACCCAAAATGTTTTACAGTGGAAAAACTTATAACCTATTAGGATGTATATAACAGATCATCATGTTAATGTTTAACTTGTCATTAAATGATTTTATTTCCGCTAAAACTCTAATAACATGGTTATATTCCACTGTTATAAATAATAAATATTATACTCTGATGTTGCATGGAAAGTGATGTAAGAAATGGCTAAAATGTTGTAAGCTTTATTCTCTCATTTATGATCCTATTGGAAAATGTGGATTTTTGGGTTCTCCCATGGGGTGTGCTCGACAGAACTATTTAAATTAGCTCACTCTTAGGGTGTTTAGTGTCTAATGGAAGACAAGCACCTCTGGAAGTGAGTTATTTTAGACGGTTCTGCCATAGGACACCCACGCACAGGTGCTACAGACAAGGCGTGCGCGTGTCCGATCGGTGTGGCCCGCGCGGCCAAAGTGTCTTAAATGACAAGGCGACAGCAGCTCGGCCACATGCGCACGGCAGTGGCAGCCTTGACTGGGCTGGCAGCGGCACAGGGGGTATAGCGGACAGGCGCGGACACGACGATGATACGATGGCAGCGGCAGCATCGCGGTGCGAGGCGGGTCGGCAGTGCAGTGGGCGGACGCGACGGTAGCAGCAGTGGGCGGACGTGATGGCAGCACGGCGCAGCCGCGGTGACACTAATGGTGGCAGCGCGAGGCTGGGCAGCAGGGCACGGGGCCAACGACTCGCTGCGGCCGGCCTCGGGCAAACCCAGGCGGCCCGACTGACCCAGCGTGGCGGCATCGGGATGACCGCATGGGATGCGGCCATGTGCACGGCGCGGGGTGGCCGCACGGTGACCGTGTGCACGGCGCCAACCATCCCGAGACTATAACGTGCATGAATTTTAAAGTACCCATAAAAACTAAACGGTTGCTCTAAGCGCCAAACCATCTTTACCATGTTCAAGATGGCACATGAGACTACCAAATCGAGCTATAACACTACACCACCCCTTAACCCAATCTCTCAAAATAATTTGCTAAACATAGTAATGTCTAGCTATTGACAAACTTGGAAATTTTCTAAGTTTCGAGCCGAATTTGATTTCAATTTACGATTTCTAAACTAGTGGAAATATTAGCTAGTAATATCATTTTTCAACAGCAAGCATTTCACTGTCATCTACAAAGTTTATACTTCAAACTTTATTTAAGTATCACACACATGTTCTATAGTATTTTTGCTTAATAAAAATTAATTTTAAACCCTACTTGATATACCTAAATTATTGAATCAACTTTTGTTTAACATTTTTATTTGTCATTTTAAGTTACAAGAAATTTATCTACACATCCTATCACATGCATTAACACATAAATATGATGATCATGACATTTTTTAGTAAAAAATTTAGGGTGTAGCACCGAGGTTGTTACATTGAACGCGAACCAAGTGCTCTAGGAGATGAAGATCAGTTGGGGCTGCTCTCTAATGCGGTTTGAAAGCTTAATCTCATAAGGATTTGATTGGAAATCAAGAGAAGCTTGGGAGCCTTCCAATGGAGAGAAAGGAGCAAGAGAGACAGCTCTAGTCGCACCTAGGAAGAGAATGGTCATGCTGAAAAGCAGGTGACTGTTGTGGGAGAGAAGAGAAGGTATAAATAACCCCTGCTCCCAACGGTCAGTTAAGTCGCGGCAGTGCCGCGGCTGAACTCCGACAGTGCCTCACTACGACAGTGCCTCAGTGCGGCAGTGCCTCACTTGTCAAGCAGCACAAAAAGATAGGATTGTAAAGCTTGCAGTCTTGACTAAGGCTTTAAGGATATTTGGTGGATAAATGAGCACTTGGTTGCACATTAAAGCTTATTCATTGTATCCCCCTTTATAGTATGACTTTTCCTAAACTCAAATTCAAAATATTAAAGAATTTAAACATCTTTGAGTTGGCCAGCACATCCTTTTATAATTGGGGGTTTCCACCATCGCATGTATTATCCTTTTTCTCAATATTACTTCATAAGGTTTGCAATTATCTTTGTCTCATCTCTTCGAGCAAACACATGTTGATCTTGTGACTTGAATCTTTCCAACACATGTGAGTTCAGTCCATTGCTTCAAGTCACTTTCACTGATGATTTGATCCTTACCACAATATGTCTCCACATAGCTTGATTAGCTCCTTCAATGCAAGTACTCTCTTCTTCACCTTAGCCAGAGTACCTCGGTCCTCAAACCATCGCTTGCTCTTCACCTCTGCTTAGTCCCTCGAAGCCCTTTCCTTGCTATCTTTACCTTATTAAGCCACACTAAGTCACATCAAACTAAGCATCCATTAAAAAGCCATTTCTTCAATATTGTGATCCTTGCTTGAATATTCTTCTAGATATGAAAGTTCAGATCAATCAAGCTTCAGTTAGACTCACATAGAGATATATATGGTTCAATATCAATGTGGTGAAGCCAATTCATGATTCCTTATATCCTTTACATTTTGGCTTGATATTACTAACACTCACTTCAGTCTCTATCTTCATACTTCTAGCTTGATCATATTAATGCAAAGTGATTTTTCAAATCTTTATACATACAAGTAAACCAACATAGAGACCGACTTATATCCAATATGAGTTGTGTCCTTTGTCATTAAACCTTTGCTTGGTATGTCCTCACTTATGCACCCTGGATTCATTCTTCAATACTTGATTAAAGCTAATCAAATATCAAACTCTTTTAGTTAATGTAAAGCAAGCTATTATTGAAACCAATCCAAAATCATCAACTCATGTCTCATTTACCATTTGTTAAATATGCTTGCTTCCTCATGATACTATGATATCCCTCAACATAGAAGCCATTTCATCAACTTCATTTGCATTGTTGTCTTTCTCTTGAACTATATTGTTTCCATAATCTTCCAACACAACAATACATAATTTTGGCCTTGATTTGAACATTACGTGGAATATCATTCAGTTTGCCTTCTTGTTGAATCTATATACACTTCTCATTCTACAATCCATGAGTGTATGCAATAAACTCAATTTTCTGTTTAACACTTAGCAAATTTGTTAGATCTTTAATAGTTTTTCATTCAATTCATCAAAACCCACTAAAAGGCTAGATGCACTTACATGACGCCTCCCGCATCACTCCTCCACCGGCAACCGACGCCTCCCGCATCGTGTGATGCTCTCGTGGTCCCACGCCAGCGCCGCCTCCCTTCCTCTACTCCCGACGCGCTAGCGCGCAGCAGCGGCCGGCTCCTTCTCCCACTGCTAGTGGCGAATAGATCTACCGGCGCGGCTGCCCGAGAGCCCGACCTCGACTTGCAGCTACACTAGCGTGGCCGCAAGCAAAGGTGGCGGCTGGATGATGGCGCGTCCCTCGGCTGGCGCCTAGCTATTCCTCGACGTGGACATATCTCACCTCTGGCGGCGGCATAACAAATCCTCCACTCGCTAATTGAACTCGGGTTTCGGGTCCCCATCGGGTTCGGGGGTGGGTTCAAACTTCCACCCGAATCACTATTCGAGGTCTGCGAATGCTCCACCCGGTCCTGACCCGCCCCGTTGCCGACTGTTTACTCCTCTCCGTTCTGGAAGATAACCATCGGTTTGCGCAGGAGAATCGCCCTGGAAGAAAGGTGTGACAGTGGGCCCAAACAAAGGCCTGTGTTGAAGGCCCAACTCCCCGTCCCTGGGAACGGGCGACTGCCCAACGCGTACCATGCACCACACCTGACAGTCTGACACCTTCCTCCTCAGGCGTGCTCCGCTTTGCCACGTCCATGCAAATCTACGCCCGCCAGACCTCGGATGCCAGTCAGTGCAGAGCACCGAGGCGGGGCAACGCGCGGCTGGCAACTACCCCACACTCGTCGCCGGCTCACCGTCCCCGTCTCCGTGCACAAGAACTCCCGCGCCGCCGACCCAAAATGGAATCTGCCGACGGCAGTCATGGCACGAAAACTCGGCCCACTCTGCAGCGGCCTAACCAACAAAGTGAACAAACACGAAGATCCGCGTACAACGCGACGTCACGACCCAACCCGTCCTCTCCAGATCTCAACCCGAACCACCCAGCCGCGCCGCCCTGATGGCCTACACCACCTCGCCGTCGACGTCGACGGCAGCGGCGGTGGCCTGGGCCTTTGCTGCCGCCACCTGCGTGAAGCTCCTCCTTGTACCCACCTACCGCTCCACCGACTTCAACGTTCACCGCTACTGGCTCGCCCTCACGCACGCGCTCCCCGCGCGGCAGGGGTACACCGACGCCTCCTCCCAGTGGACGCTCGACTACCCGCCCTTCTTCGCCTACTTCTCCCGCCTCCTCTCCCTCCCTGCGCCGCTCGTCGACGCCACCCTCGTCTCAGTCCCCGTGCCCGACGCGCAGCCCTTCGCGCATCTCCTCTACCTCCGCCTCACTGTCGCTTTCTCCGACCTCCTCCTCCTCGGGTCCGTCCTCTTACTGGCGAGGGACGCGCGGCGGAATCAGCGGCCGTTCCTCGCTCTCGCGCTCGTCCTATGGTCGCCGGCGCTGCTCGCTGTCGACCACGTCCACTTTCAGTACAATGGATTCCTCATGGGGCTGCTGCTGCTCTCGTTGCATTTCCTCGAGCAGGAGTGGGATCTTGCCGGGGGAGTCGTGTTCGCAAGTTTGCTCTGCTCGAAGCACCTGTTCCTCGTGGCGGCGCCGGTCTACTTATGTATTTGTTCCGGCATTATTGCTGTGGCCGGGGTGTCGTGAAGGGGCTGGGAAGGCTCGTGCTGATGGGCTCTGGAGTGGCTGTTGTTTTTGCTGCAGCATTTGCGCCCTTCGTGTACTATGGTCAGGTGAGTGAATCTGGTTAATTTAAGTTTTGGATTCAACAACTTGTTGGTATCTTGGCTATCTCCGTATGGTACTTGTCTGTAAACATCTAGTTTCTGATGAAAGTAGGAAATGTGGCTTGTGATTTGTGAACAGTTGAGACTTGGTGAGTAATGCAGCTAATTCAGTTAGTTTGACATTAAATCTGGTAGAGGAGGTTTAAACTTGAGTAATGCACCGTGTTTCTGAATTTCTTATCATAGTAGCTGGAGCTGTTTCAGCTTGTGTAGCTCCGCCAATGAATAGTAATATTGGTTTTAGTTGTGATAATTGCTGTGGAGTTTAACTTAGTAATTTTTTTCTGCTAATCTTGTTATGTCTGTAAGCTCTGAGTTAAAATAATGTTTCCATACAGCTAACCAATCATGCCAGTTCTGCATTTTTCACTATTAATCTTTTTGTCAAATGAGCTTTTGAATTCCTGCACTCAGATATTTGAATGTTTATAACCCTGCACTCTTAAACACTAGTGGGTATTGGTAAACTTCAACCTCATCGGAATTTTGGTGTTCCACTTTAGCCAATCTATATCTGCGTATCAGTTTTATTTGCAGTTTGGCTTCGCGATTTTATTCCCTGTAATACAAACATTGTATATAATATTTTTTTTGATGGAACAGGAGGGGTGTGAGCCCCTACTGAAATTTTATTAAAACTGGTCTCCACAATACAAACGTTCAAAAAAAAATCAGTAGAGAATTGTATTGTCGTATTGTATGTAATTATTGTAATATTTGCAATCTTTCTGCAGTTAATTCAATTAATTTGATGCTGAATCCTGTAGAGAAGGCTTATAAGCTAGTAGTGCAGTGTGTAGCTGTTTTGTCAAATTTCTTATGTGTTTAAGCTTGCATCAAATCCATGGCGTTTTTCATAGTAAGACCATGTTAACCTTATCTGTCTGCAGCCTCTGAGCTACATGGTGTTTTCATACAAGTTTTACCAATGTACTGCTAATGCCCTGTGCCAATGAAATATGGGAGTCATGTAGATATATGAATTTTCAGTGCTCTGCATATTTTTTGTGTGTTTTGTTTATTTGAAAGAATAGGAGGGTCAGCTTCCCGATTAGGATAGGACTACATCAAGGGTCAGCTTTGAGCCCTTATTTGTTTGCTTTAGTGATGGATGAGGTCACAAGGGACATACAAGGGGATATCCCTTGGTGTATGCTTTTCGCGGACGATGTAGTGCTAGTTGATGAAAGCCGGACAGGAGTGAATCAGAAACTGGAGTTATGGCGGGAGACTTTGGAGTCCAAAGGTTTTAGACTTAGTAGAACTAAAACTGAGTATATGAGATGTGACTTCGGCACTACTACTCAGGAGGAGGAAGATGTTAGTTTGGAAGGTCAAGTAGTGCCTAGGAAGGATACCTTTAGATATTTAGGATCAATGCTACAGAGGGACGGGGATATTGATGAAGATGTTAGCCATAGAATCAAAGCAGGGTGGATGAAGTGGCGGCAAGCGTCTGGTGTCCTATGTGATAAAAGGGTACCACAGAAGCTAAAATGCAAGTTTTATAGGACGGCGATTAGACCTGCTATGTTGTATGGTGCAGAATGTTGGCCTACGAAAAGACGACATATTCAACAGCTAAGTGTCGCGGAAATGCGTATGTTGCGTTGGATTTGCGGTCATACAAGAAGGGATCGAGTTCGGAACGATGATATACGTGAGAGATTAGGGGTAGCGCCAATTGAAGAAAAGCTTGTCCAACACCGGTTGAGATGGTTTGGACATGTGCAACGGAGACCTCCAGATGCACCGGTGCGTAGTGGAATCCTAAGTCAGGATAGTAACGTGAAGAGAGGCAGAGGAAGACCGAAGTTGACTTGGGTAGAGGCAATAAAAGGAGACTTGAAAGGATGGAATATACCCAAAGACTTAGCCTTAGATAGGAGTGCTTGGAAGACAGCTATTCACGTGCCTGAACCTTGATTGCTTCTGTTGGGTTTCAACTCTAGCCTACCCCAACTTGTTTGGGACTTAAAGGCTTTGTTGTTGTTGTTGTTGTTGTTGTTGTTGTAAAGAATAGGAGGGTCTAGCCTCTATTGATTATATATTAACAATAAGAAACAATAAAGTCTGTACAAAAAGAAGAAGCTCTACACTCTTCGACGCAAGGGATTGGATAAACTGAACTTTGTAGGAAGTTTAGCGCCAGCCTTTAGCAATATATACCCATCTTTCTAGCACGTTTTATTCTTTGTTTCGGTAATACAACATCGTCTGTAATATATGCCTTTGCTATTGTGAAAAAATCCTCTCAATATATTGACATGTATAAATGTGGTATTATTTTAACATGACTGCAATTCTTACGGCTCTAATGATTTTGCAGATGCAACAACTAATTAACCGATTGTTTCCCTTTGGGTGAGGCCTATGCCATGCTTACCGGGCCCCAAACTTTTGGGTATTCTATATTATACTTGACAAGATTCTTGCATTTCTCCTTAGAAGACTAGGCTTTAATATTGCCATACCTGAAGCTTCGTTTACTGGGGGACTCGTTGGTGATTCGTCTCCTTTTGCTGTTCTTCCGAAGGTTCTTTCTTCAACCATCCATTCTTCTTGTTCTTTTTGTTTATTCCAATGAAACATGATGGGTTTATGGTTTCACATCTGTGAACTTAATGGATTGCAGGTCACCCCAATTGCTACGTTCTTATTGGTCATTCTTGCCATGGCTCCTTGTCTTATCAAAGCATTCTCTAATCCTCAACCAAAGCATATTATTAGATTGGTCTCGTATGCGTGCACATGTGGGTTTATGTTTGGATGGCATGTACATGAGAAGGCATCACTTCATTTCACTATCCCACTTGCCCTAATTTCCATGGATAGCTTGAACGATGCCAGGCATTACTTTTTGTTGTCCATAGTTCCACTTGTGACATTTCTTGAATCAACGTTTTTGGGTGCCTTTTCTGCCCATGAAAAAAAATATTATTTTGCAATTTTGCCCACCTCAGTATCTGCATTATTCCCATATTATGTTTTTTAAGTAGTATTATGATTGTCATGTCAGAAATGTGATAAACCTGGCTAACTGGCAATTAATCATTTGCTTAAAAAAATGTATCTGCAGTTTCATGCTACTCTCTATTCCCTTTGCTGTTTGAGAACCAAGAGTACATGATAAAGGTGATGCTGCTGCTGACCTACGCCACTCTCATGTGGGTAGGTTGTACATCCCATTTTGCTGCAAACTCTGACCTGGAAGGAAAGAAAGTAAATCGGTCAGGCAGCACAGTGAAGAAGAATGGCATCATTGGATGGATTGGTTTAAGCTATCTTTTGGGAATCGTGGGTATAGAATTATGGTCTCAGTTATTTCACCATCATGTGTTCGGTGATAGGCTCCCCTTCCTACCTCTCATAATGGTGTCATTCTATTGTGGCCTCGGAATGATGTACTCCTGGGTGTGGCAGCTCGTATGTATAGTCAGACACACATGATTTGATTACCGGTGATCAATATAAGCATTCTCTTGCCTTTCTTGGGTTGAGACTAATTGCAATGACATGCTGCCTGGACCGATGTAGCAGCCAACAGTCATGACTCATGACTGGGACAGCATTTTCTTTTAGCTGTCGAAGTCATTGTTTGTGTGCAAGAAATTTTAGAGATGTTTGACCATGTTATGATGTAATGTCAGTTTAAGTAACAGAAGCTGCTTGTATGATCTCCTTGTCGCCCCATCTTTTACAATCTCAATAACATCTGGCTACTGCGATGAGTCACTGAGTGTGTATGATGTATAACATCTGGCTACTGCGTTGACTAACTGAGTGTGTATGATGTATGAACGATTCAAATTTATAGGAAGAAAAGAAATCAAATGGGACGTATGATCTCCTTGTCATCGATCTGCAATTCCGCATACATGCCGATCACGTTTGCGAGATGATGCGTAGAACCTGTGCCTGCCTTACCTCCTTAGACTAAAGGCTTTGCCTGCCTTAGCTCTGAATACTGCATTCCTGACTTGAGCTTGCTGAATGGAGCCATACACCGGATGTGCAAGCTAGTGAGCGATTTTTCCACTGGCTTGTGCTAGGTATAGGTACCAGCTCTTTGCCTGATAGCATCTTGGTGCTTCTCGTCTTCTCTGCTCAGCCAACGCCACCCAATGCAGACTTTCCGATTGCCATAGGTCAAGGTCTGCTGATGCTGAGGGTGCACGGCAAAGGGGCTCGCAGTTGCGGCCAGCCGGCAAGTTTAGAACGACTGAACTGAAATTGAAATGGGCAAACCAGGGACGCCGGGACAGAGCGGAATTAACCAAAACAAAATCAGTTTAGACTTTAGAATTGACTGAATTGCAATTGAAAGGGGAAACAAGGGATGGAATTAACAAAAAAAAAAAACAGTTTAGGATTGTCTGAATTGAAATTGAAAGGGGAAACAAGGGATGGAATTAACAAAAAAAAAAAACAGTTTAGAATTGACTGAAGGGAACAAGAGACAAACTGAATTGAATTTGAAAGGGGGAACAAGAGACAAAATCAAATTGAAAAAACATCAAAAACCTTATCAGAGCCAGGTTTCGATCCTGGGACCTGTGGGTTATGGGCCCACCACGCTTCCGCTGCGCCACTCTGATCTTTGTGTCAGATAGAACTACGACTGGTTAATAAATGATAGAGGTAGCTTTTTACACTAAACAATTTTGCTCAAATTACGGTAAGTTATGACAGACTATGACATTCCAAATGGACACGCACACAAATTCTACAGTTCCAAAATAAAACAACACTTATTACTTCACCTCATATGTCACTGGTTACCGTGTTTTCAACCTAGAAATTGCTATGCGGATTCGACGCATCACCAACAGTATTCTCACATAAGCTTCACTTAAACTTGGCATCCACGGCACAGAAACAAAGACATCGACAAACAAAAAGGCAAAGTGAAACGCTGACCCCTTTTTCCCTGATCCCAACAAGCCTACGTAAAACGTCGATCGCCTAGGAACTTACCACCGACATCTCTGCCTTTTTCCACCTGTCCAAAAACTGAAAAAAGCGCACGGACACCTGCTTTTCCTCTTTCCCCCGTCCCGGATTTGGATGTGCACGTTCTTGTTGGTGAACGACAATTTGCCGTCTTTGCAGACATGTTTGACTCGCTTATTACTTGTACTTTCACAGATAAAGCTCTCTGTCACACACACACACACACACACACACACGGATACATACATACATAGTCATATATATTACTTGCATGGACTGGATACTTATGACCAGAACGATCAAGCCGCAGTCATTTAGTCAACCGCGTTTCCTTCATCTTCCGTATGGGTCCAAACGCTTGAAAGCTCCAGGGTCCGTGGCAGCATCTGGCCGGGCTGAGCAACGGTGATGATGTCACGGAGAGTTAGGTCACATGCGAACGCGTCACGTCGCCTGGATTTGATGTATTTGCCCTTGCAAGCGATAGATCAGTAGAGGTAGTAGAGGTAATATTGTTGTAGTAAACCTTCGATTCAGAATGCCGATTACGACAGTAATTTTTGTTTAATCTTCAGGAAAGTAACATCACGTGTTCGTTGTTTCTCCACACCAGGTGTTTTGTTACACCCCGGACACGGCCGGATCAAGCAATTGACTAGCCGAGAGTCGTTGGCCGGCTGCATGCATTGCTAGGCAAGAATTTGATTTGATCATGGTCACTGATGCATGGTGCCGAGTACAGCACGCGGTCCTCAATGGTTCAGTTATTCATGGCAGGTAAACTGAGCGCGCTCCTGGAACATTCCGCTGGGAATTGGGATGAAATTCAGGCACGGGCATGCAAGAGATAGCAGCCATATTCTGAAGTATTGTATGTCTGCATGTTCGGTTGTTCTTGACGTACGGCTTCCATTGTGACATCATAATATCATATCCCTGGCAGATTGTTTAAAAGATCAAAAGGTCACAGATAGAGCAGGCACGCAAGTCCAACTCCCTGCTGATGCTCATCATGTCATGGCATCAGGGCTGAGCGAATGAGCCGAGAGACGGAGAGACAGAGAAAGACAAAGAGGTCAAGAGGATCTCGCGAGTCATGATGATGCATGGAAGGAATGCGGAACACAACTCAAATTGAGCACCATGCAAACAGCTCTGCCTGCAGCTTCCCAGGCTTCTCATGTCGCAAATAGCACGGCTGCATTTGGTATCCAAGATAGAATAAGATGCAGGCATGCCTTGAAGCTGCAGCTTTAGCATTGGGCATCAATTTTTTTTAGCTTAAGAATCCCACTTGCCATCTATTGCAAGGTAGTGCTTTCTTCTGGTCCATAATAACGGAAAAGAACAAGGAATCATCTTTTGCTCCTTTTGGGCTATATGTAAAAGGTGAAGGTGTAGTAGTAGAACTGGAGGCCAGTAGTTCAGGCAAGTCCGAGTGTGATCTTACTGTGAGCAAAAGCTCCCTTTTACAATGAGGTACAAGTACTAGCTAACGGCATTTCACATCTCAAGAACAGATTCTTAATGGAACCACGCACTCGATCCAGACCCAGTACGAACCATCGGTATTAGCAACATTTTTTGACCGTTAATGACATCATATAAACAACAAAAATTGCCAATCTCGATCATGTAAAAGAAAAAAAAAAGGTTGTGCGTCACACACCTCAGTCCTGGATCCCTAGGTCCCCTGCAATGCAACATGAGAAGAAGAAGAAGAAACTGTAGTAGAAACAGCAAGCCCTGTGGTGCACTACTGTTACCCATATTTTTAAGTGTTTCGAACCTAGCAAGCGTAGCATGCTTGGAGATGCAATAATATTCCTGGACTCCTCCCGATTACATTGCCCCATGGGTTATAGTATAATAAACAAACAACGGCAGCACGCATCATCAGTCTAGCTTTGATTTGTTTGTTCTCATGCTTCAGACAAACGGCGAATTAGCGATGTGGTGGGTGCGTCGCTGCTTCAGACAAAGAACAAGGTTGTAGTGTGTCTCAAGGCATCTCTAGCTCCCTTAACTTATCCAGCTAGCTTATCCAGCCTCGGCCCCATAGTCCGGGGTTCCCAATGCATGTCTCTAACCGTAAGTTCTCAAATGCATAATAAATGACAACAAATTTCAAAAATAGCAAACTGAATTTTGTTAGGCTTATATTAACCGGATCTACACAACAACAGAATTTACTTTATATCTCGTATGTAACTAGATTTATGATTTTCTTAGCATATTTTGAAAGGAAGTTATTGTCTTCGATAATATTGAGAAAAAAATACAGGAAGGTCTAAGTGTTAACATAACCCTGAAGGTGGTGGCAGTGCTCCCATAGTCATGCTCTCGCCTTCGGCCTCCCAATACCCCGGCATAGTGGTTGTTGATGACTATCATATCCCAATAGGACGCTCTTACATTCACGGTGCCTCAGTTGGGAGGCTCCTGGCAGAGGGCGGCCCTGCGCGGCTCAATAGCGACGTGCCTTTCAATGTTGATTTCATTCTTATTTGTCATTCTAACACTTTTCTCCATAATATACATGTAAACATACTATCATTTTTAGCCAAAACTTTATAGTCTAAGTTCGCCCTACCTCCATTTTTGGCGTCAGGAGTTTCGATGAAATGTCTGTACTCCTACTTCACTTTTTTTTCCATTTGGCCTTCACCTCGGCTGGGGTGCTGAGGTGCCGGTGAGCTGACTTAGAGCTGAGTCTATTTGCTCCCACATAGGGCCTTTGTCCTCTACCGTGACTAGGCCCATGGAGACGCGAAGAAGAGCAACCAGGTACACCTCACCTTAATTTGTCCCAGGGGCGGTTGCACTCTCTCCATGTTCGCCGGAGAACAACAGGCTTCGGGTGCACCTCCTCCTCCTCGGTGAACACGGGCAGCGCGTGTGTTACAGCCAGGACCGAGGGCGGCAACACAGTAGCCAACACCTCGACTAGCTCCAGAAAAGGGGGCTGCAGGTCGTCGCTGTTGAGGGCAGCAACAAACTGGTCCAGGCAGCTGCGGCAACTCCCTGTCCGTAGCAGGATGCTATCGTCGCGGTCTAGCAGGTGGCGTGCCACCTCCTCAAAGACCGCAACTGCGTCTCTTTCCTCTGTAACCGCGAAGACGTGCTTGAGTTCTATGTAGATAAGAAGGAAGCAATGCAGACTCCTTCCGAAGCCATTGACCGTTGTCTCGGGCGTTTGAGAAATTGAGCTCTACTCCCTCTGTTCTAAAAAAAAATGTTGTTTTTTACTTTCAGACATCTTTTTTGACCATCTGTCTTATTCAAAAAATTTATATAAATATCATCTATTTTGTTATGATTTATTTTATTATTAGAGATACATTAATAATGCTTTATTTATTTTATAGTTTACATAAAATTTTTGAGTAAGACGAACGGTTAAACATGATGTCTGAAAGTAAAAAACGTCACTCTTTATGGGACTGAGGGAGTATGCATATAAGAAGGAAGCAATGCATCTCCTTCCGAAGTCAACGTCTCGAGTGCAGGAGAAATTGAGCTCTATGCATATAAGAAGGAAGCAATGCGTCTTCTTCCGAAGCCACTGATCGTCGTCCATCTCGGACAGTAGAACACAGTGATTGGACGTTGGTAGGTAGGAGTAAGCGCGGATCTAGCGGTGGGGAGGGGGCTCAAGCCCCCTTACCACCACTGATCTCATGGAGTCCCTCCAAATTTTTTTTGTCATGTTATGCGTGAAAGTGTAGATTTTTCTACACCAAAAGTAAATGCACAAGGGCTCTATTCGCTTCGCTGAAAAAACAAATTGAAATATTATTCTGGCTAATTTGTTGTGAGAGAAAAACACTGTTCTGACTGAAAAAATAAGCTAAAAATACGGATTACAAGACAAACAAACAGGACCAAGATTACAAATCCCTAGAGCACCTCGATGTACGCATGTTTTTCCATATGGACCTATGCTGGCTAGTTCTCAGCATAAGCATGAGATATATGTATAGGGTGCTACTATATAATTATTATATAGTAACATCAGATCAACTACACTCTACAGATCAACTACAGTCTACAGTCAAAATGCTAAGTATACTATCAACTTCTAAGGGAAATAGAATTACTCGAGATCAGCATGGATCCAGGCAAACACAGTTATATGCAGCACGCTCGCGTGTAAACTTGTATGCATGTAAAATTTGTGCTAATATAGTGGGCAGTTGTACGGCGTGGAACGCCGATTGATCCGTCCAAATGAAGCAGAGGTTGAGCCGGTTAAATCCTCTTGCCCCCCGTGCCGGGTACAACCCCACCAACTCCAACTGAGTGGCTTTACGATGCGATGCGAGACACCATGGACAAACTGTTAATTGGGTCGTGCACCAGCACCCTTATCGAATTTTTTTTTATTTTTTTAGCTCTTTTTTTTTAAAAATCACAAATATGTCTCAGATGGTATGCTTTCAAAATCTAGACCATTAGCTCAGCGTATTCTCGGCGCCATAGATTTTGGCGTCTAGATCTTGGACTCGACGCAGACGTGGCGGTGACTTGGCAGGCACCTTGGCACCGTAGATCTTGGCGCTGAGCTTGACGTCGTGGTCATTGGTGCCAAGCTCTGTCTTACGTATGGCCCTCTCTTCCTCTCTCTCTACCGCTCCCGAGCCAGGGCGCCGCGCCCGCCGCCGCGCATAGCCCCGGCCATCCACGGCCCGCGCCCGTGCCCGCGCTGGCCCCAAAACGATAACCAAACTAGTATTCGGTTTCGTTGGAGTAGAAATGTCTGGAGGGTCATCTAGAGAAAAGGGTTTCGGGAGTGGGAGAGGAAAGGGGGGATGAAGGGAACTCCCATTGTGTGGGAGGGGTCTTTTGGGCCTGATTTCTTTGAGAAACCAGTGTATCAGTTTCCCCTTGAAAGCAAAAGTGATTTTACTAAAAAGTGCCCTCTCAGAGGATACGATAACATGAAGAAAGATTGGCCAAAATGCATGCATGGTGAGGACTGCTTAGTGCAGATGTTCACCGAGGGGATCGACGGAGGTCGCCGCTTCTACAAATGCCCGCGAGCATGGGTAATTGCTATTATATTCCGTTTGTTAAATATGTTTCTCGAATACCCTTACAACTCACAGAACATACTTATTGTAGTCTTCCGAGTCCGAAGAAAACTGTGGGTTCACTAGGTGGGTCGATACTCGACCAATTTATTCGCATCAGTAGTACATCTACTACCTGCAGGACCAAATCTTCGATCTACAAAGGGAAGTTAGTAGCGGGTACAAGGAAGATGAAGACGGCGACAACAACAATGGTGCAAGTTCATAGGAGGCACTCTGCAATGATCCATGTTGCACCTGCCCTAATCACAAGAACAAGTGGCCTCCGCCGTCACCCCCACCGCCACCACCATCAATGGGAGGCTACTGTGGAGAAGGTGCAACATACACTACTAGGACGACCCTATCTTATTCACATGACACATCCATGTGTTTGTTGTTTGATTTAATTACCTAAGGCATGTTAGGTTTAGTCGAAGGAACTATGTACCCTTGTTTGGTATATGTTCTCACATAACATTTCATGTGCTTATTGTTCGCTTCAATTACCTAAGACATGTTAGGTTTAGTTCAGGACCTCTGTACCCTAGTTCGGTACATGTTCTCACATGTCATTTTATGTGTGGTGTGTGTTGAATTATATAATGCCCTACTTCGTTAGGTCTTGTTTGCAGCACGTGGTCACATTTCAATACGTCCGTAATATTAAACTGAATATTATGACAACAAATAATAAAAACAACTACATAATGAAAAGTCGAATACTATGACACATTAAACAATATAATAATACTAGAAGTACGTGCCGATAAACTAAATAATACAGTACATGACCTAAGCATGCCCATACTTAAAGTGCATTACATGACAACACAATAAAAAATCCAACAGTAGACAACATTGTTCATGAATAAACCATAGAACTAGCAAGTAATGGAGACTACTAAGTGCAACGAGGTCACTTTCCCTTCCTCAGGGCATCAGGATTCTCCTCCATTGCTGCTTTCGCTCGGCGTGCACGCTCAAGCTTCTTCTCCCTCTCCTCCCTCTACGCAGCAACACGCCTCCTTTCCTCCTCTTTCTTGTGCTCCTTTTTGCAGCCTCTCCGTATCTCTTCTCCATCATCTCCTTGTCATCTGCTTCCCACAGCAACAGTTTTTGTATCCATTCCTTGTCTTTAGGCTTGATCTCAGTGTCGATCCTGCTCAAAATCACAGAGCGGTGGAGGGGTCTGTAAAAAATGCAATTGTTACAAAACAAAAAATCATGCAAGATGTCATATAACACAAACATCAATTCATCACCATCTTGTTAATGCGGCGCTGACGAAGTGTAGGCTCAAACACAAAATTGCAACACATCCAATACATCTGCATATACGTGTTCTCTTCATCGGACTTGGCTACCTTGCAAGGATCGCCACAAAAGCACATGGGCACTGCAACACCACTAGGCAGAGGCAATGGGTCGAAGGCATTTTCGGTCATCCGGCCATAACTACAATTTAGCCATTTTTGTTCTAAGAACCAAAAGCAATTAACATTAAACCCTATACCTAGGGTTTCCCATTGGATCCACAACAATGCGCTGAGGTTACCTTGGTTTGGTAGCTTTTCCACGTATTGGCATCCTACGGTTGTATAATATAAATATTAAAATTGCATGAAACCCTAAGTAATGACAATTCTTAAGTTGAAAAATCCGACTAATATATACCGAATCGATTTGAAAAAAAACTAGGAGGGAGCGAAGATACCTTGCTCTCGAAGATCCACGGATCAAATCAAAGTTTTCAAAGTCCAATATGCCAATTCATGAGGTAGGACGAAGTGGGGAAAGAAAAAACCCGAGAGGAAGGAGAAAGAAGAGGAAGAGGAAGAAGGCTCGGGCAGGAAGGTTGAACGTCGAGTTAAAACACCACCTCGGTGCCATAGATCTTGGCGCCAATAACCACGGCGCCAAGCTCAGCTCCAAGATCTATGGCGCCAAGGTGCCTGCTAAGTCACCGCCACGTCTACGCTGAGCCCAAGACCTAGGCACCAAAATCTATGGTGCCGAGACGTGTAAGCTCGACGCCACCAATGATGACGCCGAGCTAAGGGTCCAGATTTTGAAAGCATACCTCTAGGGGCATATTTGTAAAAAAATTTCAAAAAAAGGGCTAAAAACAAAAAAATCAGGGCCTGGTGAAAGGTCCTAATATGGCTAGAGGGGGGGTGAATAGCCTATTTAAAAATCTATAAATTAACTAGAGCAATTTGATTAGTATGACAAATAGCGTAATGCAAACTTGCTCTAGCTCTACAAGGGTTGCAAGCCACCTATCCAACAATTCTAGTTGCAATGATTACTTAGGCACACAATTCCCCTACACGACGGTATAATCACCCTACTTACTTGTTTACATTTTTGCAAAATCACCGGGAGAATGCAAATAACAAGAGACAACCGATTTTTCTTCCGAGGTTCACGTGCTTGCCAACACGCTAGTCCCCGTTGTGTCGACCAACACTTGGTGGTTCGGCGGCTAAGAGGTGTTTCACAAACCTCGTCCACACGATAGGACACCGCAAGAACTGACCCACAAGTGAGGTAACTCAATGACACGAGCAATTTACTAGAGTTACCTTTCGGCACTCCACCGGGGAAGGTACAACTCCCCTCACAATCACCGAAGGCAGCCACGAACAATCACCGACTCGTGCCGATCCTTCACCGCTGCTCCAACCGTCTAGGTGGTGGCAACCACCAAGAGAAATAAGCGAAATCCGCAGCGCAACACGAATACCAAGTGCATCTAGATGCAATCACTCAAGCAATGCACTTGGATTCTCTCCCAATCTCACAATGATGATGGATCAATAATGGAGATGAGTGGGAGGGCTTTGGCTAAGCTCACAAGGTTGTTATGTCAATGAAAATGTGCAAGAGATATCCCTTGAGCCGGCCATGGGGCTATAAATAGAGCCCCCATCAAATAGAGCCGTTGTACCCCTTCACTGGGCAAAACACGCTCTGACCGGACGCTCCGATCATACCGACCGGACGCTGGCCCTCAGCGTCCGGTCACCCGATGGACGCCACGTGTCACCAGCTTCAAATGCTATTCGTCAGATTTCAACGGCTACGAAGTTGACCGGACACTCCGGTCAAAACTGACCGGACGCTGAAGCCCCAGCGTCCGGTCGTTTCCAGTAAGCTCCCCGAGGCATATTTTTCTGACCGGACGCGTTCGGTCCACCTTGACCGGACGCAGCCAGCGTCCGGTGCTCAACCCTAGCTACTGTGCCGTCTGACAGCTCGACCGGACGCAGCCTTTCAGCGTCCGGTCGCTGAGTGACTCAGCGTCCGGTCAGTAGACCGACGCCAGCATCATTTCGACCAATTCCATTTCAACTCTAACTTCTTCACCCTTGCTCAAATGTGCCAACCACCAAGAATTTTGCATCCGGCGCAATAGAAAATAGACATTTCATTTTCCCGAAAGCGCCGAATCCCGCCTCGCAAGCTCGACGGAAGGGAGAGAGGGACCCAAACCCATCTCAACCCTGCAAACACCTTGTGCACATGTGTTAGCATATTTTCACAAATATTATCAAGGGTGTTAGCACTCCACTAGATCCTAAATGCATATGCAATGAGTTAGAGCATCTAGTGACACTTTGATAACCGCATTCCGATACGAGTTTCACTCCTCTTAATAGTACGGCTATCTATCCTAAATGTGATCACACTCACTAAGTGTCTTGATCACTAAAACAAAATGGCTCCTATATTTTATACCTTTGCCTTGAGCCTTTTGTTTTTCTCTTTCTTCTTTTCCAAGTTTAAGCATTTGACCATCACCATGCCATCACCATTGTCATGATCTTCACCATTGCTTCATCACTTGGAGTAGTGCTACCTATCTCATAATCATCTTGATAAACTAGGTTAGCACTTAGGATTTCATCAATTAACCAAAACCAAACTAGAGCTTTCACCTGGTCGACATTTCTTTTCTTTTCTGATTTTTTTTTCATGCCCAAAGCCAAATACTAGTCCACAGTATCATGTGTCCTTGTCCAAGATGAAACATTGCAAACAGTCCGTTCGCTGGTTGGTTTCTGGGCTGATAAGCCCGGTTGGTGCTGGTTTGTTGTGAGAGGAAAATACTGTACCATGGCTGATAAGCCCTGGTTAAAGCGAACAGGCTGAAAGACTGGTTTATCTTGACCTCCTACCGTCAGCAATGCGTCCATTGATCGTTGATGTTCCTGCAGGTGCTAGGTGCTGGGGCTTGGACTAACTGTACAGCTGCAGGGGAAGCCGGGAAGGGGGGGGGGGGTGGATGGAGCCATGGAGGGAGGGGAACGCCACGCTCCGACAATCCGTCTGCCCCATTGGGACTGGGACCACTGGGCAAAAGGAGAGGGAAGCAACCTTGGCAAACTCACCTTAGCTTTTCATCATTATTGCCAAAAGGTTTATGAGGCTGTCCGTAATCCATAAATGGGAAAGAAATAGTTGCAATGATGGTTTCTTTGAAAACTTTGTTTCCACAAGAGAATTCCTCCGGGCCCGGAGGAAATGGAAAATCTTGGGAAGAAAACAAACCACAACGGTGTTCGATGTAGGCGGGACCTTCATCCGTGTTTGGCGTCGATGGGGACATTTTGCGGCACAAATGTTACCTAAACCGGCATGGGACCAATTGGGATGGCGACGAGTGGAATCGACCTGGCTTGGGTTTGTATGTGTTTGAATTGATGATGAGTAAGGGTGTGTTTGGTTTCCTGGTCAACTTCTAACCTGGCTAGAATCGTGGTCTGGGCAATCTTATCCTACTCCCACCAAATCAATCTTTAGTTGTTTGGTGCTGTCTAAGCCTAGCTAGCCCTGAGGTGTAATTGGTTGCCTGATTTGTTTTGATACCGTCACCTATTTTTCGAATGAGTAAGGTTACCCTCTGAGGTATTTCGTCGAACGGGCATCGTCGACGAGCACGGCACACGGTAGCAGCAAGGCGAGCACGGTGACCACGATGAGCAGCAGAGAGAGCAAGGCAAACACGGCGGGGCTAGCAGGCAAGCACAGCAGGGCTAGCACGATGAACACGGCAGCACCACGGCGAGCATGGCGGCACCACAGAGCGGGCACGACAGAGCAGGGTGGGCACGAGCAAGCAGGGGGGCACCTCCACTCAAATCACTGGCGTCGTTGTCGTCCTCAGCTCGAATCACGTCCGGAGCCAGAGATCTGGATGGAACTCGCTGGCATCGCCGTCCTAGCCCTGTAAATCAGCACCTGTAAATAAGTGGCATCGATTCAGTAAGAACAGAAAAGGCTACTCTGCTAGACATGGCGGTAAAGTGAAATCACTGAAGGCCCTGACGGCAGGGGATGCTCACCTAGTTACGAAAGACAGGAAGCATCCGGCAGGGGATGGCGCTGGCGTCTTGGCCCTGGCAGGTGGCGCTGGCGGCCTGGGCAGCTCCGCAGGTGGCGCTGGCATGAAACTTACAAACTCTTGAGGCCCAAGAAACTTACCAACTCCTCCCTGAACCCTGACATGAATCCTCGATACACCTCACTATATGTTGGATCACGAACCTTACCAACCATGGCTCGAGAACATAAACCATCTTTAAATCTTCTCTGGCAATCGACGACTTTATCGATCCAATGGCAAGCTTTGCATAGATCTAGCTCTTACTAGACAAGGACACCAAATTCGGCTCTCAAACCCTTAATCTCTTCTAACTCCAACCAAGTCAACTAGAGTCAACCATGGTCAAACATGACGATTGACCGAGCTAAATTATCAAAATTATCATTGGAGAAGCGATCCCTGACTCTTAGATGGTTTCCATAGACTTTGTAAGGTGTGTCAAAGGCCCTAATATCAATCTCTCCTCTCCAAACCCAATATCTCAAAATCTATGTTCTGTCGGACCGTCTACAAGACCACTGAGTCAGGAAAATCAGTTTAGATGAGTTGTCCACTTCTCCCACTTGGCCCTATTTGTCTGCATGAAATGGAGATTCTCGATAGCTGGTTCAACTTCCCCTCTCACCCACTCACTCATTCACTCATCCCCCACTCTCTCCAAAATGAAGGAATCAAGAACTAGAGAGAGAAAGGAAAGGAAAGAGGAGAAAGAAAAGAAAAGGAAGAAGATCAAGGAGGACCTAGCATCACCATCTCAAGAAGCACATGGAGATCATCACCTCCATCTTCATCCTTTGGTGAGCTCAAGAAATAATCTCCTCTTCCCAAATGTTAACCCAAACCCTAACCCTTGATCTCACCTTGCATGAGTGGAAGAAGAAGGCCCTAGCAACCTCATCATCTCAAGTGTAACCTAAAACTCCGCTCTCACTCAATCATCTCATAGGATCCTCGATTTCCTCTCTAATTGAAGTTAAAAGTTGTATGAATGCAACAAACTCTTTACATCCCGTGATTCATCAATTTAATTTAAGAAAAAAAATTCAAGTTATTCACTATAGGTAGGCAAAATTTTAGAAAATTGAGAGCAAGTGCTTTGCTTTTGTTTCTCCAATCACAACCAAAATCCAAAAAATAGAAAGAGATTTTTTGTGAGAAACTCCCCCCAAAAAAGAGAGAAAGAGATATGACATAAACTCCTAATGATCATCATCGTCGTGCTAAATTGGCCCAGAACGCATCCACGTTTTTCTTTTGGCAGACAAATAGCCTGATTGGCTGCTGTTGGTCCAAAGGGCTGCACTCGGATAAGCTGCACCTGCAAAGCAGTCAAACATTCTAAGCCCAGTTGTATACTTGGGCTCTTTCCAGGCCGTTGCGTGACAATGGGCCTACAATTTCCTTTATTTTTTTTGCAACCAATGGGCCTAGAATTCTTTTTTTTTTTGCGCTTGTGATCACGGCATACGTAATGGATATCCAATCACTCATTTTCTTTCACACGCGTTGAAAATAGTAGTCAACTGTGGTCACAACTAGACGGAGAGACGACATGGCATAATGCACTGTCGTGGCCTCGTCACTGCGCCGGCGATGCAGCAGAGGCCAACGAACAGCCTTGTTCGTGAAGCCCGGCACAAATATGTTCCTGCATCAGATGTGTTGGGACACAGACATTGTAGTCACGAAGGCAAGCCCCCCTTTTGTCATATCTTCATCGTATATCTAACAGATTGGATCGGAACATGGGCTGTTGTGTTTGTTCCGGACAAGAATCTTGTAGGTACCTTCCACCGCACCTACCCGACCATACGAAGACTAATGGTCAGCGGAGGCACCGCGCTGTGTGGCGAAGGCCCGGAGCACACCGAAGGGCGATGCGCAAGCGGGTGTCGCGAAGGCCGCTGGGGGAAGACACGACGGTTCAACGCGGGAATCAATGAAGTCTGGCGAAGGCTCTTCGCCGCCCGAAGACAAGGCAAAGCATGCTCCACGCGCCTGCTGGGCCTCTAGCGGGCTCAGAGCAAAGCCCATGAAGTAAGACGGTTAGGAGTGACAAGGCCTAAGATACCCCACAGCCCTGTAGTTGTGCGGGTATATCTCTAGAATATTGCTCTCGGCTTGTTCGCTTATTGGTTTCAGCCAGTCCAAATCAGCCAGCCAACAGTGTTTTCCTCTCACAATAAACCAGCACCAGCCAGCCCAAATCAGCTCAGATACCAACCAGCGAACAGGCCGTCTAACGGTTGGAGAGCACAGATGTAAAAGAACTCTACATTGTATGATGACCTATAAAAGAAGAAAGCAAACCCATGTAAAGGAGAGACTAATAAATCAATGAAACCCTAACTGTGGCACTGCTCCTACTATATGTGTGCGTTGGCCTTCACCCATAGCGAAGACCCTTGAATACTTAACCTGTTGGGATCTACTTTCCCAGCTAGTGTCCTGTTCGTTTGGGCTTGTTTGGCTTATAAAACATGGCTGAAAGTGCCGTTGGCTGGTTTGATGTGAGAGAAAAATAGTGTTTGTTAGCTGATAAAATATAGCTTATAAATCAAATACGACCTAACGAACGGGCTGAAGATGGCGGAGATGCCCACGGCAAAGCACGTAGCTGGACACTTTCCCAACAAGGGGTAGAGATTTGTCCCCCTCCTTGTTTATTTATTTATTATAACCGCAGATCGATTTCGTGCGTGATAATCTTATCTCGGCGCGGGCGAAAGCAACTGGTCGAGCAACCGCATTGCCAATATGATAGTACTCCGTATCCAGCATCAGCAACGCGGTCGCGGTTGCTAGAAATGTGCTTTGCGATACTCCATGCCATGCATACTCCTGCTAGCTGCTTCGAACTGTATCGATCAAAATAATGTGACGCCGGGCACCGGGCACGGCAGCGTGCCCGCCCATGCCTCGCATTGGACGCCGTACCAACACGCCGGTCCTTGCTGCAGAGCAGAGCACTGTTCCAGTTGCTCCTACTGGTTAGTACTGGGCTACGTACCGCTAGTCTGCTACTGCTACTGGCGTGGTCCAAACAATTGGGAATTCGGACAGCCCGTAAGAGCAAGCTGTTAAGCCAATAAATAGTATTTTTTTCTCACAACAAATTCGTAAATAGTATTTTTAATTATTACTTATCAGTCAAGCGAACAGGACAAAGTATAACGAGGTACAGTCAGCATGCTAAATGGAGTCCCACGTCAACCGAATATGAGGTGGAGTGAGAATAGAAGAGAAAGAATAAAGCGGGCGGTTAGTAAAACGCCGGGCTGCACGTACGAATCGAGAAAATAATCGTCTGCTTCCAGCCATCAGTGGACGCAGAGCTAACGTTTTTCACGGGGCCGTGCATGCAGCTGAGAGCCCGTACATGCAGCCATTAAATACTTAAATTATTGGCCTGTTCGCTTGAAGAAATTCAGGAAGAATTTAGATGGTTTAGAGGAATGCTAGAGGAATACGTGAGAGAAAAATATTTTTTTTTGAATGAAAAAAGAAACAAATTAAACTGAATTTAAAGGCACGCAAACGAAGCCATTATTATAATCTACCTCTTAGCCGATCTATTCTATGAACTGTCTACTCCCGATGGCTGGGAGTGACCCGGCAGTTTCATTTAACTGGCAACGAGCTGGATTATTAGCCATGCTCAAAAGCAAAAGTTCGCAGCGTCGTGCAGTCGTGTGCCCCGCCTGCTCGAGCAAGCTTGACTTTTCTCCGCTGCGCTAGGTAGTGTACGAGCCTAAGTAGCTTCCCAAAACAAGCGACGTTTTTAACTTTTAGACGTCTTGGTGAACCGTTCATCTTATTTAAAATTTTAATATAAATTATAAAATAAATAAAATATAGATATCTCTAATAATAAAATAGATAATATTTATATAAAATTTTTGAATAAAATGAATGGTCAAATATGATGTTTGAAAGTCGTGAAAACGTCACTTATTTTTTTGTGGGGGAGTACGCTTTTCAATAATGCTGCAGCTACGCTCCAAACGAAGACGGTACAGTACAGTACAGCGGGTGGTAACGTCGGTCCAGCGGAGAGCTCCAACGTGCAGGTCAACAACACGCCTGGTTCGCCCCGGCCTGACCGATCTGACTCTCGCTATCTATCGGCCGAGTCCCTGAATTTTTTTGTTTTTTTTTTCCTTTTTTTTACATTTTCACAAATATATCCCTGAAGTTATGTTTTTAAAATCTAGAATCTCACTCGGCACCGTAGTAATTGATGCCGAGATTACATGTCTCGGCGCCGTAGTAATTGGCGTCCAGCTTCCTCGGCCACGTCGGCGTCGACGCAGATGTGGCGGTCACATGGCAGCCACCTCGGCGCCGGGTAATTGGTGCCGAGCTTGACGCTAAATTCTATGACACCGAGCTAGACGCCAAGATCTATGGCGTCGAGTTTGGCACCAACGACCCCAGCGCCGAGGTAGTGTTTTAACCCGTCGTCCAACCTTCCTGGCTGAGATTTCTTCCTCTTCTTTCTCCTTCCTCTCGGGTTTTTGTTCTCCCCACTTCGTCATACCTCAAGAATCGGCATATTGGACCTTGGAAACTTTGATTTGATCCGTAGATCTTCGAGAGCAAGGTGTCCTCGCTCCCCTCCTAGTTTTTTTGCATTGATTCGGTATATATTAGTCGGATTTTTCAACCTAAACATCGTCATTACTTAGAGTTTCATGCAATTTTTAATATTTGTATTATACAACCGTAGGATGCATACAACTACCTATCTAATTGTATCTATATACATATGTATCTTTGTATGTATCTATCTACATTCACTAAGTCAATAAACTATCAACATCATCACATTTACTAGTAAGTACCAAATAATCAAACTAAACCTACAATTCAAGCTAACTAAGTACCTACATTCACAAATTTTACCTGTCCGGCGAATGCAACAAACAAAGCAGGCGATGTTGGAGGCGAAAAGCACTAGCCGAACTTGGTGGCCATGGCGGGTGTTGCGGCCTTGCAGCCGGACACCAGCCCCTCCCCTCGTCCATTTCCAAGGGCCACTGCCCTCGGCACTTTGAGGACCAACGGCAGCGATGGCCCTCGGCCGACGGCAGGGATAGGGGCGGCCACGTGGGGAGGGACCGGCTCACGGACGGGGAGCAGGCGGACGGGGTCGCTGGCGACGTGAGCAGGCTATCGGGGTCGTCGGAGGATGGGGACAGGCTGGCACGGGCCGTGGCGCGCAGCGGAGCGGGCTGCGGGCGCGGCGGGGCGGCCTGCAGGCGGCGGGCGCGGCACAACGCGAAAGATCTCGGCGCTAAACTCGACGCCAAGATCTACGGCGCAAAACAGGTTGCCACGTCATCGTCACGTCTTCGTCGACATCGACGTGGCCCCAGCCGCTAGGCACCAAATGCTCTCGGCGCCGAGATGTGTACGCACGGCGCCAATTACGTCGGCGCTGAGGTGAGGGTTTAGATTTTAAAAGCATACCACCATGAGCATATTTGTGAAAAACTTTTAAATAAAAGGGCAAAAAAAAGTAAAACTCGGGCCGTGTCCCCCCCTCCTCATCTTCAAGGGATGAAAACGGTATGGATATTTTCGGACCGTATTCGAAACCGAATCCGTTTAGAGGGGTTGAGATCTGTCCGTATCCGAGTTCGGATATCCAACATCCGATACTGTATCCGTATCCGAATATTCAAATCGCATATTTATGATGTCAATATCTAATCATATCCGATCCGACATAGTTGACATTATCCGTATTCGAATCCGAATCCGAAGAGAAATATGAAAACAAATGTAATATCGATGATATCCGTCCGTATCTGATGCGTTTTCATCCTATCTTCAAGTGGTGGCTCACGTACGCGCGCGTCTGGCTCCGCGGATCAGACCTGCAGCAGCGCCAGCGCAGCCACTTTTGCACGCGCACGGGCGCGGCGGCCGCCCTTATCCTGTTGCGCGATGCGGACCAGCCGCCACCGGGAAAGGCCGGCCAGGTGGTAAAAACCGATGGCGAAACCGCGAGAGCGAGCGAGCAAATTGGGAAAAAAATTCGGTGGAGCCAGCATGCACTGCGTGTCCGTGCATACTGGCTCCCGATTCTTGCCATGTGCTCGGCTCGCAGCTATCCCACACGACTCGCACAACTTGCAGGCTCGCACAACTCGCTCGTCTCCCTGTAAGCAAGCAGCGTTCATTAGATTTTATTGACGTCCACACGGCACGAATCCAGGCATGTATGCCCGAACATTTTTTCCGCAAATCGATGGGTGGATGGACCATGGACGGTGGATGGACGGACGGGCCGAGGCCCGCGCGCGCGGAAAAGGATGAGCGCCGGAGCCCGGATCACACGAGCAGCGGGGCGTTTTCACCCAAGAAAAATGGCCAGCCGGCGGAAATCAGGTCGGGTCGATCTCCGCGGCCGCAAGATAGAGCAAATGTGTTGTATGATTTTGTTACAAGTTCTATCTCTCGATGCCCAAGGGAATGTAATTCAGTAGCACACTCATTAGAAAACTAGGCATGTCTTGTAAAACTGGTCCTATGGTCTGGATGGATCAAGTACCAGATCATGTAGCTGCTCTGGTGTCCAGCGACGGGCGTGGACACCGTGTTTAATGGAAGCTTTTTCCATCTCAAAAAATAAAAGACGCCAAGTGCCTCCGCACCGACTCAGGACGATTGCATTGGCAATTTGGCATGGTATGTACTGGCCGGAGCCGAGCGGCAAGGCGCTGCGTTTGACCGGGCGCGCGAAAGCAAAAGGCGATTCCGAAGGGAGGCGCGAGTGAGTGACAGGGACCGGTTGGTTTGTGTGGCAGGAGAATAACAACGAAGACAGGCACTCGAGGGCCCAATTTGATCACCTTCGTTCTCTTTTAGATCGGTTACAACTTTGCTGCCGTTATATCCTAGTCAAAAGTAGCACCAGCCAGGATAGAAGCTGTTATAGCATGTCAATTTGTAGGGTTGTTTTAAATCAAACTTTTAAATTTAACCAAATTTATATATTAAAAAACTATTGATGTTTATAACATCAAATTAGTATTATTAGATACACCATAAACTATAGTTTCATAATGTGCTCAATTGCTATTATAGATATTTGGCTTATACTGATGCTTATGCTAAAATGCTGTGAGAGAAAAGCATTGTTCGTTCGCTGAAAAGTACTGCTAAAGTAGTGCAGCAGAACAGAGCCATTTAAATTTTTTCTATAAATTTAGTCAAATATAGAAAAGTTTAACTTAAGATAGCTCGAAATTAATTTAATCAGGGACGAATAGAGAGTATAGTGGCGGTCGTATATATGTCATCTAACTTTAGATTAGTAGGTTTGGGTGTTGACTTGGTTGTTATGTTTTAATTTGTGATCCATTTCATTTATCATCACCCATAGTTACTCTATATACTTTCTCTGTTCTAAACTGTAAGACGTTTTGCTTTTTTTCTAGACATATTGTTTATACTATGCATTTTAATATACTATGTATCTAAGTGCACAATAAAAGTTATGTATCTAGAAAAAAATAAAATGTCTTACAATTTGAAATGAATGGGTAATGTAAAATTAGTGAAGTTGAAAATGAATTGACTAAATGTTCTATCTAAAATTGTACGTTTTTGTGACGGAGGGATTACAAGAGTAGATCATGTAAGTCTCGTTGATGATTTCTTTTTTCTAGAAGTGCACGTTTCACTAATTGAGTCCTCTCAACTACTCCTGGCTAGCAGTAAACAACCGATTCAAAACCTCGTTTCCCAAAAGAATTTAAATTCTACATATGAATTGAGTCTATTTTTCTTAATTTTAACTAAACTTATAGTTATACTAAATATATATAGACAATATTACTAGTATTTGTGACTTCAAATAGTTACGCTATGGAAACATATTCTATAATTAATTTATCATATTTACTCGGTATATAAATATGATTTGATAATTTAATGTGATGTGGGATTTTCGTGGATAGTAAAGTCTTGTTTAAAGAAGGCAACGAGAAATGTGTGGGTCATATGGGAGACTTGAATCGTGTTGGCTAGAAGTGCTCGGCTTGGCAGGAGAAACTGTGTAGTGGCAGCTGTGTTCGCGGAACGTATTTGAGAGTCAAAGCATCTCAAGTTTGATTAAATTTACATAAAGAATTATAAAGACTTATGACATAAATAGATATGCTATGAAAATATAATTATTGAAATTCTCCAATTTTTTTTTGAAATGACTTATAATTTGGAATGGAGTGGGTATTTTGTATAGATTTAGTTAAATTTAAAAATATTTGACTCTTGAAAAACAGGAGCTGTTTGAAACTCGTAATGAAAGGATATATACTTCTCACAAAGTAGTACTAGCAATCAACAGGACCACATGAAATGAGTGACAGGAGACGATCGAGATTGGTGGAGAGGGGTGCATGCCATGTTTCAAAGTGACAGATAGGGAGGCTGGCCCCCTTCCTCCTTCCCTGTCCTGTGTCTTTCTCTCGCGCATAGCTTTCGACGAGCATAGGTGCATTCTTTTTGGATTGTGGTAGTACACGAAGGATTTCTCTGAAAAAGAAGTGGCAGCGTCAGTTCCATGCGCACAATCACGCTACAAAGGAGGGAAAAGAATTATTTACTTCAGACCGGTTGTAGATGCATGGCATGCAGCCACAACAATAGTATTTTATTTGTTAGATTCAAAGATTCAGTGGATATATGCCCTGGAGTGTTCTGTTACAAAAAACGGTTGTAAAAAAACCGCATGAAAAATGTCCAAAACGCACCACATACCTAGTGGTACAGCGCAGGAGCGTGGCACATCAAATGAGTCGTGTACTCGTGTTCGTGTGTGATCGCAACGCATGCAAAGTTCCCCACTTTTATTTTCCTTTCCGGTAGCCCAGTGCAGAGCCTTTTCATCGCTTCGCTTATCGATCTGAATCCTCGACCCATTCCAGGTTCACGTCACTTTTGTATTTCGAGATCCTTTTTTCTTCACATTCTTTCATCAACATCGCCCACGACTTTGGCCCAGAGGGACGACGTGACGTCCACACGCTACGTACTGCGTGCCATGCCTTCGAGAGCTAGGCCAAAAATACGTGGCTTTGCACAGCTTTGCATTGGGGTGGGAGTTTGGTTGGCATATCTTTGTTGCCCACAGTGACACGCACTAGTCTTTTGGCCCCATATTTTAGGCCCATTTGGCTCCACACTGGCCTCATGCGATTACCGGTAAGTTTATGTCCACTAAACTTTGGAACAGACTACAGAGTATGGATATATATAGCCGCAAAAAATAGGAAATATCTAATGCAGTTTCAATAAGAAAATTGGCACAATATATCTGTATCTTCAGTGATTCAGAGCTGGCAGTAACACTACTACCACTTTCCCTGTCCAAAAGCAGCGCATCAATACTCACTAAATGTCAGGTATCGATATTAGGAATACTCAAAGCAAGGCTGATTTTTTTTAATGGAGCAAGACGTATTAAAAGGTCTTCTCCAACCCTTTGGGTTCGTCCTCCATTCGCTGGAACCTTTGGGTACGGGCTCCGTCTCGCTCAACCCTAAGGACGCGGTTTCCATCTCGCCCAAGGCCGTGGGCTCCGTCTCGCCCGACCTCAAGGCCGCGGGCTCCGTCTCGCCCGACCCCTCGGGTGAGAGCTCTGTCTCGCCCGACCCCAAGGCCGTGGGCTCCGTCTCACCCGACACCTTGGGTTCGCGCTCCGTTTCATCCGACCACAAGGCTGCGGGCTCCGTCTCACCCGACCCCAAGGCCGCGGGCTCCGTCTTGCCCGACGGGGACCCATACCGCCACCAACCACTCTAGGTCCAAGCGTACGGGCCTGTGTCAAAACTCTGACACCAGGGAAGAGACTGGCACACCTCGATGTAACACGTGGCCATGACGGACCATGCTTGAGGGTTCACATCAAGAATAGCGTCGGACGTGTCGGTGCTGTTCTGTCTAACCCTCGTATGAACACTGACAGGCGCGTCAGTTCACCACGACATCCACTGGGACGGAATGGAACGCCATGACCGACAGATGACGCCTGCACATAGCGCCAGTGACGAATAGGGCCGCGACGTGGAGCCGTCCCTATTGACATCTACAGGAACGACGGGACCCGCATGAAGGAGAAAAAGGACCCAGCGATCCTGGAGGCCTTCTCTCTCTCGTTCTTCTCCTTTCCCTCCGCTGTAACCCATGCTTTTCCTTCGCCTATAAAATGGGAAGCAGGACGCCTAGATCCGCACGAGACCGAACCATGAGATAAAAACACAAGAGCATGACACGAGCACATGGCTGAGCAGCGATCGAGCTCTCAGCACCCGTTCACTCCTTTCACCAGGGACTTGGGATCATTTCTCTCTCTCTCTCTCGCCTGTTTGTAACCCCTAATGCAAACCAAGCGCCGGTAACACGAGCAGCAGCAAATTGGACGTAGGGACGTTCCGCCCGAACTAGTATAAACCCTTGTGTCCTCCGAGCACACTATCCGAGCCAGACGTGCAAATACAAATTTACTCATCGGTGGTCCAAAAAATACCAACAGTTGGCGCGTCAGGTAGGGACTTTTTGCGCGTCTCGATGTCCACATCAGGCCTCGGATGGCTAATCATAGCGTCAGCTGGGTCCGGAGCGCGCACGTGCGCTTCGGGAACCTGAACTTCATCATTTTGACAGAGGGAGAGTTGGCGCGAGTCCTCCCCCCCGCCGTCCAGCCTCTCTAATCCACCGGCCTCGACGCGATCGTCGAGGCACTCGAGGAGCTGTAGCTGCACACACTGAAGGCCCACGCCCCCGGGAGCGACCAGCTCCTCGACTTTGATTACGGGAGGCTAGAGCGCCAGCTCGGTGCCTTCCTAGGACCTCGACCGTCCTGGGAGGACCTAGGCCGCCTCACGTTCTCATTCACCAACGTCATGACACAGCTTACCGGAGGAGAGCAGCTCTCCCTGGAATACCTCATCCAGAGCGCCCCGACAGCGCTCCCATTCGGTCTGCGCAATGCCACGGAGACCGTTGACCACCTTGTGGCACAACGCATGCCCTCATCCCCCATGAACGACGAGTTCATGGAGATGACCAAATATGTTGCAGAATCTTTCCATGACTCTTGTGGGAGAATTAGAGTCACCCTCCGACTCTAACTCTAGTAGGGGGAGCCATCACCCCTCACGTGAATGTTTCATGGCAGGTACCCTTGAGGGAACGTCAAAAGCATCCACGAGGGAGAGGCTACCCCAACAAACGACCTCAATGACGAGGTTGAGGGGGATGTAGGAGCCCCACCTCGCCTGTGGGTAGAGCAGCTGAGGGCCCGGCACTAAGAGATCGAGGAAGCTCAACTCCAGCTCGAGTAGGAACACGTGGAGCTCGAGTGAGAGATCGAGTGCCATGGAAACAGTGGGTGTGCACGTGCCATGGCCCGTGATGTAAATCGGAGGATCATCGAGGACGACGAAGCCCTCCCACATATCACTCGAGCAAGCCAGAATATCGCTGCTGCGACAGCCTTGCTCCGGGGGCTTTCGAGGCCCACGACGCCCGAGGATCATCGGGCCCATCGCGAGATTCGCATGCTACTCGAGTGTGCGGCGGCGCAGCAGGCCAAGAGCTCACTGCTCGACGCCGCAAGCTCAACGCCAGCCAGCACGCGCCCTCAGAGCGGGCCATTAAGGACATGTCAGTCCACCAGGCGCAGCAAGGCGGTAGGCCATGTGCCATGGTCCTAGTACATAAACATCTTGGCCTCCACCATGATGCACGTGACACCCTCGATGCCCGCATGCATACCCGTGGTGAAGCGAGGGAGGAGGCTAGCCATGGCTACCACCCTTGTCATGGCGGACGCTATGATAGCAGCAAGGACCGAAGCCCGAACCCCAACTTGCTGGGACCTTAGGCCTTTGGCCGACACATCTTCAACGCCATCTTCCCACCGCGATACCGACCGCCGACCAACATCCCAAAATACTCTGGGGAAACAAACCTCGGACTGTGGCTCAAGGATTATCGGCTTGCTTGCCAAGCCGGTGGAGCGGATAGTGATGATTTCATTATCTGCAACCTTCCATCGTTCCTGGCCGATTCGGTGCGAACATGGTTGGAACACCTTCCGCCCAATCGAATCCAAAGTTGGGCGAACCAAAAAAAGATCTTTATGGAAAACTTCTAGAGCACATACGCACATCCTGGAAACCCATGGGTTCTCAAAAACTATTGATAGAAGTCTAGGGAAACTCTTCTTGGGTACATCCAGTGCCTCTCCCGGTAGTGCAACGAGCTTCCCAACGTCGCCAATACCGATGTCATAGGAGCTTTCCTATCTAGGACCACCTGCGAGTCTAAAAGCTCTAGTTTGGTTTTGGTAAATTGGTGAAACACAAAGTGCTAACCTAGTTTATCAAAGTGATTATGAGATAGGTGGCACATTCTAAGTGGTGAAGCAATGGTGATCATGACATGATGATGGTGATGATCAAATGCTTGAACTTAGAAAATGGAGAAAGAAAAATAAAAAGCTCAAGGCAAAGGTGAAACTTGATAGGAGTTTTTTGTTCTAGTGATCGAGACACTTAGTGAGTGTGATCATATTTAGGATCGATAGCCATACTATTAAGAGGGGTGAAACTCATATCGAAATGCGGTTATCAAAGTACCATTAGATGCTCTAACTCATTGCATATGCATTTAGGATCTAGTGGAGTGCTAACACCCTTGAAAATATTTATGAAAATATGCTAACACACATGCACAAAGGTGATACACATTATGTTTAGCACAGTACAGAAAAGACAGGGTTTCACAAAATGCATCGGACGCAGGTCTCAACTGGACCGGAGCGTCCGATCAGTGGAAGTAGTGAAGACGCTGGCATCGGTCTTCGACCGGACGCTGCGTCACTTCATGATCGGACGCTGGCTGGCTGCGTCTGGTCCTGCTGATGTGGTAGCGCACAGAGAAGAGGGTGACTGACTGGACGCTGGGTGAGTCCGGTCAGGGGTAACCGGACGTGTCCGGTCACGAAAATTTATCTCTGGATGCTTACTAGAAGTGACCGGATACTGGGGTCCTACGTCCGATCGTTATCAACCGGATGCGTTCGGTCGTGAATGGAACCTTACTAGAAACGACCGGACGCTAAGGTCCTATGTCTGGTCACTTCAAAGCAGCGTGTCCGGTCATGCCTTAAATGTCCTGATGACTGTTGAGATCGGGCGATCCGCATTTGAAGCAGGTGTCACGTGGCATGCATCGCGCGACCGGAAGCTAGGGTTCAGCGTCCAATCGCCTCAACTTTTCAGAGAACAAAGAGCCAAAGGCTCTATTCGTGGAGGCTCTCTATTTAAGCCCCATGGTCGGCTCAAGCTCTCTCTCTCTTGGCCATTTGCATTGACATAGTAACCTTGTGAGCTTAGCCAAAGCCCTCCCACTCATCTCCATCATTGATTCATCATGTTTGTGAGATTGGGAGAGAATCCAAGTGCATTGCTTGAGTGATTGCATCTAGAGGCACTTGGTGTTTGTGTTTCATTGCAAAATTTGCTTGTTCCTCTTGGTGGTTGCCACCACCTAGATGGCTTGGTGTAGCAGTGTAGGATTGGCACGAGTTGGTGATTGTTCGTGGCCATCTCCTGGTGATTGTGAGGGGTCTTATGCCTTCTCCGGTAGAGTGCCAAAAGGTAACTCTAGTGGATTGCTCGTGTCATTGAGTTACCTCACTTGTGGGTAGGTTCTTGCAGTGTCCAATTATGTGGATGAGGTTCATGCAACACCTCTTAGCCGCTGAACCACTAAGTGTTGGTCAACACAACGGGGACGTAGCGTGTTGGCAAGCACGTAAACCTCAGGAGAAAATTGGTTGTCTCTTATTCTTTGGTATTCTCCCGATGATTGATTAAGTATTCATCTTGTGATTGGTTCACTCCTCTACGTGGCAGTATAATCACCTCACTTACTCATTTACATTCCCACAAACTAGCTATAGTAAGCTCTTTAGTGTAGCTAGAATTGAGAGCTTGCTTTGTAGATTAAGTTCATCTAGTGGAGCTCTTTAGTGCAGCAATTGTGAGAGCTCTTAGCGAGTAGTGACCTAGTAGATTGTGTGCCTAGCGATCATAATAACTAGAATTATTGGATAGGTGGCTTTGCAACCCTTGTAGAGCTAGAGCAAGTTTGCCTTTCGCTATTTGTCATACTAATCAAATTGCTCTAGTTAGTTTATAGATTTTTTAAATAGGCTATTCACTCCCCCTCTATACATATTAGGACCTTTCAGAGTCCCTGGTTCACAAGCTAGGATGCAAGGGCCCATGAACCACCAAGGAGCTCCTTGACATCGCCACCAGCCATGCCTCAGGTGAGGAGGCGATCGGGGAGATTTTTGACCGCCTCAAAGTCAAGGCAAAGCGGGACAAGGACGCCGGCGAAGGCGCCTCTAACCGTCCCAACAAAAAGAAGAACAAGCAGCGGCGCATGGGCTCGCTCATGGCCACCGCCGACCATGAGGGGGTCCAAAGCCCACCGAGGGTACCCTGGACCACTTTGAGAAGCTACTCAAAGGGCCATGCCCAAACCATGCTTTCCCCATCAAGCACCTATACAAGGACTACGTCCTCATGAAGCGGTTCTTGTCTAGAGGCTCTAACAAGGGGGAGCATAGGAAGGAGCCCAAGCCGGACACAGACGACGCCGAGGGGAAGGATGGCGGATTTTCGATGCTGGATGGCTGCCTTACGATCTTTGAAGGGTCGGTAGCCTATGACTCCAAGCATCGCTAGTAGCTTGTGCGTCGCAAGGTCTATAGGGCCAAGCCAGCCATGTCTTCCTTCCTCCGATAGTCAGAGTCCACCATAACCTTTGATCAGACTAACCACCCAAAATGCGTCCCGTAGCCAGGAAGATATCCACTCATGGTTGACCCCATCATCGGCATGAAGCAGCTCACCAAGGTGCTGATGGATGGAGGCAGCGACCAGGGTGCCTTTCCATGGCATCGTGCCTAGAAAGCAGGCCATTCCACTTGGGCAGATCGATCTGCCTATCACCTTCGGGAATCCAACCAATTATAGGACGGAGACCCTTACCTTCAAGGTGGTCGGGTTCCACAGAACCTACCACACCATCCTGGGACGTCCATGCTACACGAAGTTCATGGCCGTCCCCAACTACACTTATCTAAAGTTGAAGATGCTAGGTCCATGCGGGGTCATCACCATCGACACCTCCTTCCAACGCACCTACGAGTGTGAGGTCAAGTGTTGCGAACACGCTGCGACAATTATCGCCTCCAAAGAGCTTACGTCCATCAGGGAAGAGGTCGTAGAAGAACCACCCAACCCCAAACGGTCGGCCAAGTCTTTCGAGCATGTAGAAGGCGCCAAAGAGGTCCTCATAGACCCTAGCGGCTCCGAGGGCAAAGTGGTGCGCATTGGCACCATGCTTTCCTTTGAATAGTAAAGCACGCTCATCGACTTCCTCCACGCCAATAGAGACATATTTACGTGGAGACCCTCAGATATACCAGGCATTCCAAGAGAAGTCACCGAGCATGCCTTGAAGATTAGGCTAAGCTCCAAGCCGGTGAAGCAGCGCTTGTGTCGCTTCAATGAGGAGAAACATAGGGTGATCAATGAAGAGATTGTGAAGCTTTTGGTGGCTGGGTTTGTAACACCCTAGGTGTTAAGCATGCATCTAACCTTAATATTGCATGATCACAATCATCATTGAACATTCATGAGCATAAGTATATCATGTATTCTATCTATGTTGGCTTATATTGCATGTGTATTACTTAACTACCTTACTTAAGTTAGGGTTTACATGTAACCAATGTATGAAATGTGTGTGGAACCTTGGGAATACCTTAAACATGTTTAGAATATCATAAGGAACAACTTTGGTATTCATGACTAAGTTTAGTTTGGTCTCTAAGTCCTAGTTATGGTGTATGACATCAAATTTAAGTTGTATGTTTGACCTAGTTTTAACTATATCATAGAGTCTTTGCATGGCAAAGCACCCTTAAGCAAAGTTGTAGTATTTGAGTAGAGCAACAACTTTTATTTTTGGGTCATGAGCTAATTCAGTGCATAGCTTGGTATTTTTTAGCTCATAAAAATCAACATTTCACTGTTTTTCTACACTTTGAAAATTTCTAAGTCCTGGCGCATTTTCAGTTTGGTTGGCTCGACTTTGGGAAGATTTTACTCGCTAACCATTGAGAATTAGGCCTTGGTCTTCTAATAGAAATTATAGATGGTATGTAGGGCTACAATTGTTGTTAAGATTGTTTGCGCTAAGGAGCTACGGATTAGGAGAATTATCGTCGCCAACTCGCGTCGTCAGTCGTTATAGCAGGCTCTGATGGCCGAAGCAGCCGGGCCAACAGTGGTCGACCGTGTCAGAGTTCGGCCGCCGCGTGGAGGTCGCGCGTTGCCGACGTCCTGACCAGCCAGGCCACGTCGGGCCAGAGAGCACCACATCACGCCCGTGCTCGCCCGTGATGCCCCTGTGCTCTCATTTCCCCGCTTTGCTTCCTCCTTCGCCCTTGCTTTTGTCCGTAGCAGCCGCAGCAGCTCGGTGCAACGCCGCCGTCGCCATTGCCGGCCCCAGCTCGCACCGCGTTGCTCTTTCGCCACCGCAACAGCTCCATCATGATTCCACCGCACCACTGCACCCGCATTGCTAGCTAGAAGCGCTCGGTAAGGTCTTCTCGCCGCACACGGCCTCGTCGGTGTTTCACCGTCGTGCCCCGTCGCCGTGGCTAGTCCGCATCCGACCGCCATTCGCCATGATAGCGTGTGCACTAGGATAACCATAGGGGGTAGAAGCTCAGCGTAACCCTAGATTGAGCCATCTTGGTCAGCTCTGGTGCCTCACCGTTGACTTGCTCCGCCGCACCACCATGAACGACGCTGCCGTCGTTAGCTCCAGCAATAGGTCCAACTAGATAGCTCAATAGGTGCGGGATGACGTAGGGGTCACTGTAGTGTCGGTGCCGTCGTCGGAGAAGCTCGCCGTCGGCGAACTCCGGCCATCCCGCGTCGTTCCTCTGTTTTGCCGTTGCTGATGCGTGGGCCCATCTGACCGTTGGACCCTAGCTGTCAGCGGCTATGAGTTGAAAGATAGTTCATTTATTTTCATATTTGAATGCAACTTTGAAAAATCATAAGTGGACACGTCTCGATGTAACCCGTGGCCATGACGGGCCATGCTTGAGGGTTCACATTAAGAACAACGTCAGACGTTCCGGTGCTGTTCTGTCTAACCCTCGTATGAACACTGACAGACGTGTCAGTTCACCACGACGTCCGCTGGGACGGAATGGAACGTCATGACCGGCAGATGACGCCTACGCATGGCGCTAGTGATGAACAGGGCCGCGACGTGGAGCTGTCCTTGTTGACATCTACAGGATCAACGGGACCCGTATGAAGGAGAAAAAGGACCCGACGATCCTGTAAGTCTTTTTCTCTCTCGTTCTTCTCCTTTCCCTCCACTGTAACCCGCGCTTTTCTTTTGCCTATAAAAAGGGATGCAGGGCGCCCCATGAAATGAGGATCCAGATCCACACGAGACTGAAATACGAGGTAAAACATACAAGAGCACGACACAAGCACACGGTTGAACAGTGATCAAGCTCTCAGCACCTGTTCATTTCTTTCACCAGAGACTTGGGATCCTTTCCCTCTCTCGTATGTTTGTAACCCCTACTGCAAACCAAGTGCCAGTAACACGAGTAGCAGCAAACTGGACGTAGGGACCTTTCACCTGAATCAGTATAAACTTTTGTGTCCTCCGAGCACACCATCGACGCATAAATACAAATTTACTCGTTGGTTGTCCGAAAAACACCGACGCTAAACACAGTACGATTGACAGTACAGTACGAAAGTAAATGTCTAAGACCTGTGTTACCCATGCATGTTCGCATTCCCTTTCATCATATCTTGTCCTGGCTGCTTCCTCCTTTCCTCACTGATTGGTCAGCTAAAAGGCATAAACGGCTGTAGTAGCTTTTGCTCGTCATGATCATGGCTAGTGGATCAACATGTTCACCGGCCTCAACTTTGGTCTAACCTGTTTCGAATTGTTTTCTTTCCCTATATGACGAGGTAGCTTATGCATGAAGAGAGGTAGATGTATACTGCTCCTCTAGCTTCGTGATCATCTGTGTATATGGATGGTTCATGCTATGTACATCACTTTTGTACATAGTATATATATGCATCTATCCTACTATCTTTACTTTGCTCTGCTTTTTTTCTAGCCCTTTCCCGGTAGGAAAGTCTGTATTATTGCATCACTTTGCAAGGGATGGATCATGGATACGCTGGAGTGCTACTTGTACGACGAGAATGTTCACGCCATGATAGGCACCGCTGCATGTACCAGTGGCGCTAGACTAACGGTTTAGATGTTACACACGTAGTATATACAGGAGCACTTAGAACCTTCACATTGCATAGATGGACCTGGCCACTTTAAGACTCTCCTGACTTTTATCTCCCTTTCCCTCCCATTGGATCAACTGAACAAAGGAACGCATTTTCTCTCTCTCTCTCTCTCTCTCTCTCTAAGATTAAAAAGCATGTAGCGTTCTTTGACAAGGACAAGGAAGCCCTTTTACATCAAGTACTGCATTCGTATATTGTTTTCTGTGTTCTTTGCTTTATTTTTTTTCCTCCACCTTTTTCTACTTAGGCTCTGTCTGGGAGCTCTGTAATTTTATTCACCATTAATTAGCTTCCGGATGTAATTTCTTGTACACTAGAATACAACTGTAATTTATTTCCTCCGTGAAATATTTGTTTGGGTATCTTCCACCGTTCCATGGAGTGACGGAGCAGCCAGGTCACGCTGCTCGCCTGAGTAATCCAAGCAGTTCGGTCGGTGCTGATACGATCGTATAGGATCGTAGATTATTACTGCTGATTGGTTTGATTGGTTTGATGTAAAAAAAATATCATAAATTTACGATCGTTTAGGACCGATCCAACACGCTGAAGGCATCACGCAACGATGCAAGCAATGCGGGCGTGCGAGAGCGAGCTCAAACTGATACGCCGATTCTGCGTCATCTCCTCCTCAGACAATAGCCGATTCGGGGGGGGCCGAGGATTGCTCCGCGGCCGGCGCGACGATCTCCCTGGGCGCGCCAGCGCTATTTTTGGGTGGCATCACCATCTTTGTTGTGATGGCGGCGGCCGCGGCCGCCCAACACTCGGGGATTTGGCGGCAGCACGCACCCGGGGATGAGCTCGTTGGCACACTGCAGCACCGGCAGCATCAGGGGAGGAGGAGGTGCGGAGGACGCAGAAGCAGCAGCAGCAGCGAGACGAGGACATGGGGCGGAGGGTGGAGCCCGACATTCGTAAAAAAAAATTAGTGGCCAGTGAGATGATTATTTTTTTCCGGTTGTAATAGCCTCAAACACCCGTAATTTTAGTAGGTAGACTCACCATCCAAGCAGCATTTTTTATTTCGACCGTATAACTTACAGGCCTGTATTTTACAATGGTATTTAGCCTAAAACTAACTTTCCAAACAGGGCCTTAATTGTTGCCAAGATCTGGAGCACCTGATCAGCCTGTTCGCTTGCTCGTAAACGATCGTAAATTTTCAGTCGGGAACAGTGTTTTTCTCTCACACCAAACCAGCCAGCAGTAAATAATCCACGATACGATACGGCCTCCCGAACAGGCTGCTGATTGTGTGTGCTGTTTATTGAAGCTTCGGAGGGCTATATGCTTCGTACAGTATATATATCAAATTCAGAAAGTTCAGTCCTCAGGTTGGTGGTTTGTTCCTCATTGTCGGAAGTCAGAACTCACAAGCATCCTTTGCTCACAATGGCAAAACGGTAAGAAAAAGAGGTCTGTATTATTTGGGACGCAGTATTCATATGTACCGCTGGTTTCCTTAGGCAGTGTTTGGATGCTAGGACAAGGAGAGATGGGACGGGACGGCCCTAGGACGAGGGCTGTTTGGATCCGAGACAAGTGGGGACGAGGACGTCCCACGAGCAAATATTCGCTGAAGATCCGGGCACGGTTCGCCCCTCAAAAAAGAGTGGACGGGGACGGTCCTCGTGGGACGAGTGCTACATGGCCCGCACGCGTGCATGAGAAGAACGAGATGAGGAGCGGGGGCTTGCCGCAGTTGAGGAAGAAGGAAGAAGCAGGGACTCACCGGAGTCGAGGAAGAAGCGGGGGCTCCACCCCGACCCGGCCTCCGGCAAGCGCGCAGGCTCCGCCCCGACCCGATGACCTCCGCCCCCGGCCCCGGCGACCCCCGCCGTGCGTGCGGGCTCCGCCTCCGGCCCCGCCGCACCAGTGAGCCGCCGAGATGCGCCGCTTGCCCCTCCTCCTTCTACCTATCACTACCACAGGTTGCCGCCGCACTGGTGAGCCGCCGAGATGGTGCTCCGGGTTCGATTCCTGGGTGCGGGAGTGAGACGAGGCACAGGGCGTCGCGCGGCCGCGCTCACTGGTGGAGGATGGGCGGCGCGCGGCAGCGCTTGCGGTTGAGGATGCGGGGTGTGCGAGTTCACTGTTGGGGAGGGTGAAATAGATAAGGCAGCACGCGATGGTGAGGAAAAAGAAAAAAAAAACTGACGAGTAGACCCACTTGTCAGTGGCTCATCCTACTTTTGATATCTCTGAACCAAACAAAAAACGGGTTGATCTCATCCTTTCTTAACAAACAGAAAATGAACTTGTCTTATTCTACAAACCAGAGACAGAACCATCACGTCCCACCATGTCCCCCAACCAAACGTTACCTTACTGCAAGGTGTGTAACCCTCAAAGTTGAGACCAAGTGTCGAACTGTGAACTGCTGTGCATAACAGGGCAGCTGAATGACCCCTTCCCCCACACCCCCACCCAAAAAAAAAACTCTGCAGTGCAGGCTCAGAGCATTCGCACAGAGCATGCCGGTAAATATCCCCTATCCACATAATGATGTGACTGTTTGACGAGATTTTGACTCAGGTCTTGTTTAGATCACCTCTAAAATTCAAGTTTTTTCACTCTCTCTTCATTACATCAATTTTTGAACACATGCATAGAGCATTAAATGTAGGTAAAAAAATAATTAATTGTACAATTTGGTTGTAAATCACGAGACGAATCTTTTAAGCCTAGTTAGTCCATAATCAGACAAAGTTTGTCAAATACAAATGAAATATGCTACAATATCCAGATTAAAAAATTTACAATCTAAATAAAGCCCTAGTCGGCTTCGATGAAAAATAGAGAAGCCAGACTGATAAGTTTGGCTTCGTACCAAACATCTCTAACATGAGCGTAGATTTATATGTGCTATTAAGAAGCATCTTGTGCCGCTTGAAGAGAAGAAATATATAAACAAAATATATACATCTGCGCATGTATATTCATGTGTGCTATTTATGTATATGAACAGAAAAGGAAAGAAGCTAGCGAAACCTTACCGTGCCACAGCGGACGGCGGCAGGGGCGAGGTCTGTGGTGGCGAGAGCAGGAGCTGCTGTAGGAAGAAGAAGACACTTGCACCATTGGATTACAAATGGACGGTCAACATTCGTCGTCTGAACGAACTCTTATTTCCAGGCGCTAGAAAGATAGCAGCTCTCTTATTTTTAAGGAGCACTTTTACTAACTGTTGGAGGAGATTTTCTTTCCCTTTTTGCTAAAATTTTAGGGTCTTGTTTAGATTAGGGTTAGGAATCAGTATTTGGTACTATATCACTTTCGTTTGTATTTGATAATTATTGTCCAATCATGGCCTAACTAGGCTCGAAAGATTCGTCTCGTAATTTACAATCAAACTGTGTAATTAGTTATTTTTTTATCTATATTTAATACTCTATGCATGTGTCCAAAGATTTGATGTGATGAAAAAAGAGTGAAAAAACTTGCAATCTAAACAAGGCTCAGAACAGTGAGTTGTTTAAAAAAAAAACTCAAATGCTCTGAGAGGCTGAAAGCCCGTTGCCATTTCTGGGCACCCTAATCTACCCGAACGCTCGTGCGGTCATGCCTACCGGGCTAGCTGATGAGAGGGCCCGGCACCCGGCACGCCTTGTCGCCGTCGACGCGACGTGCGGTCTCTTTCCGCCACCTGACGACGTCTCTCCCCTCGTCATTAAGAGCTAGGCTACACAGGCTACGGAGGCTACGGCCTATCAGGTCCCTGTCACGGAAAGGAGAAAAAGAGGCCTTCGCGTCGCGGGCGCTGCGACTGCGTGCGTCGCTGATGCCCCAGCCTCACCGACTCTTGGCCGGCGTGTACCGCCAGCACGGATACGGATGCATGATGCACTACATGGTCCAGATCTCATCATGGACGCGACGACGGTGACGAGAAAGATCAAAGATCGCTTGGTGCAGGCACCAAGCGGCGTGCGTGCTATCTGCTATGGCATGTAGCAGGAGCAGAGCAGAGCTGGACCGTGCCGCGCCGTGCCTTGTCCCTGCCTGCAAGGAAGCGACGGCCCGGCTCGTGGGGTGCTTTCCCCCTGGCCTCACTCCTCTGATTGTCCGTTGCCCACGAGCCACGAAAGGCACAAACGCAGCGCCCGCGCTGCAAGCAACACACGATGACACGGCACGACCAGGCACGCGGAGATTTTATCCTCCCACGATGTCTCAACACCAGTCATCGGCTCGGCAACGGCGAGGAGGGCCTGGGCATCGAACGGACCCTGCACTGCACTCCTCTCCGGCTCTCCTGCCTGCGGTGTGGGCCCCGGGCCCCGCAGGAAATATCAAAACGATCCCGTGGGCCTGCCAGGGCTAGCTTGCTTGTTCCTGCCCTGCCGTGCGCTGTGCGCTGTGCGCCGAGCACGGGCCGCCGCTGCGTCACCCCGCCTTGCGCATCGAGTGCAGTGGCTGAACACTAGGCGAGTGAAGAGAAAGAGAGCACGGGAAAGACGCAACGCAACCAGACCCAACGGCAAGTCCAGACATCCCACCATCCGGCGCGCGCAGCAAGATGACAACAAAAACCCGGCCGTCGCGGTCCTCCATCCGGCCGATCCGATCAAAGCAACTCTACCGTTTCGCGCGGTTTTTTTCTCGTCTTCCTTTACGTTGCCGTTGGTTTTTTTTTCTCAGGTTTTTCATTATTAATATATGGTCCACTTATCTTTTTTACAAAGTTTTTTTTTTATTCTTATGCCTCAGCCGACTGTAATCTTACAGCCCGTTTTTCTTCTCTCTCCTTCACCTTAACGTTTAACCAGTTTATAGTGTGTTATTATACTTAGCTCAAGAATTTAAGAGTCGGTCGGCGCTCGGCTCGACTCTCCTCGGCTTAAGTAAAAGACAGCAGCGATCAGGCCAAGCGGCAGCCCACACACCCCCACAGCCTGGTGGCCTCCAGAGTGGCATGCAGAGGCACGGTGCAGATGCAAATGCAATGCACGCAGCAGGCAGAGCCCAGCGAGCGAGGAAGGATTGGAGTTGAGGGGTTTGCAACACCGGGACGGGAGGGAAAGGTAGGGAGCAAGAGGAGTGCATGGCAGCTCTAAACAAATGCTGCTGCTACCCAAGACTCGCCATCACCCTTTGCTTAAAGAAAAGGGGGCTGTCATCCTCGTGATCGGATAGCACGTTCTCATGCAGTTTGTTTAGACCCCGTTCGCTGGTCTGAAAACTGGCTGAAAACACTATTCCGACTGAATTGTTGTGAGAGAAAAACACTGTTTTGGCTAAAAAATTAATTAACCAAAAAAAATGTATGTAGTATACTCCGTATGCGTCAGCAGACAGGGGGAGCTAACTCAAACCCCATCCATCACACCTGTAACATGGATCCTTTAGCGTTTTTTCAAATCCAAGATTTGTTTGCAAGCTTCAAGAGAAAACAAACAGCAAGCAGCAGCTTCTGCTGAAACTGACGCTAGACTGGTGGTGCCTCTGCCTGCAGGGAGAGCGAGTGGGAGTTCTTTAAAAAGTCGCGAGAGGGACCAATCAGAGCGCAGGAGGTCACGACGCCGAGGCAGCACGCAGGCAGGCCAGGGGACGGGACATGGGCCATGTGACTGTGAGCGTGAGCGAGGGAGGTCAAGCCACGAAATAATCATCGGAAATGAAGGCGCGGCTGTACTGTAACCTGCCGGTGCCCGCGAACAGGGCGCGGTACAACGCGAGTGCGAAGTATTTATGGGCCAAGGGACAGCGCTTGGACCACACGGTCAGTGGGGGAGGGGCCGCACCGCCGTCCCGCGGTGTTCCGGAGATCGGGCGGGCGGGCGGGCGGGCGGGCCCGTAGATTTGTACGCAGACGCTACAGCTGAACCAGCGCTGGTTGGTAGGGCCAGGACTCGGGTCGGGAGCCGTGTGTGAAACAGATTAGGGCAAAGAACAAAGAGGGGTTTCTATTTGCGAGGGTGACAAGCATTTTATCTAAACAGGCAGTGACGTGTAAGCGGTGATACGCAGCTTTTTATTCGTCGTAAACGATCGTGGATTATTTACAGCTGCCTGGTTTGCTGTGAGAGAAAAATATTATTCCAGTTTATAATCCACGATCGTATACGAGCAAGCGAACAGACTGATGGACGACAAGGAAGGCGCAAATCCGTGTCTGGGCAGAAGCAAAGCAGTGGCTCCGTTCGGCTTACCTCGTAATTTGCACTATTTAATTTATTTTTTCAGCCAGAACAGTATTTTTCTCTCACAACAATTCAGCCAGAACAATATTTTTTAGCCAATTCAGTCAAGCTTCAGCAAGCCGAATGGCCAGAATACCCAGATGCAAAGCAAATTGCTGTGTATAGCAGGTAGCAGCGTTGGTCTCAATGGAACAATAGTAGCGCGACAGTGTGAAAATGCTGTGCAGGTTGGTTGCTCTCCCTTTTTTCCGGGACAGATGTAACAGCTCAACCTACCGTAACAGTTGAAGAGTAATTTCCTCCATGGTATATCACACAAATCAGACAGCGAAAAAGAAGTTTTCCCAAAGCCTGTGAATAAAAAAGAAGGAAGCCGGAGTCGCTATACACAAACTATGGCCCCGTTCGCTTCTTTTAAAAATGGCTTATTCGGCTTCTTTTTTCAGTCGGAACAGTATTTTTCTCTCACAACAATTCAGCCGGAACAGTGTTTTTCAGCCAGTTTTAGCCAAGTTTTAGACCAGCGAACGGGGCCTATGTATGTGTGTCGACAACAAAACCACGCAATTTCCAGCTGCTTGACCGATGTCCTCAACTTCCACTTGCAAACAACTTCTTTGAATACGAAGGCTTATATACGTTTTCAGTCAATAAATAATATTTTTCTCTCATAACTAATCAGCCGATAGTACTTTCAGTCATGGCTTATCAGCCAAACAAACATGACATATATGAACTACTTGTCTCAAAATAAGTGCACTTCTAGAGGTTAGGTGAAAAGATCAAAGCTAGTAAAAAATTATATATATGCCTCTATAAAAATATAATCATTGCACCTCGGGAAGAGAGAAAGGAGAAAAAGATGTAAAGTTAATTTGTTTTATAGGTGCACTTATTTTGGGATAAATTTTGAATTCTAAAAATGCATTTATTATGGGACAGAAAGAGTATACGGTAGGGAGCTCCTGCGGTCCGAGTGGCCGGAAAAATCTTTGTGCCGACGACGTGATTAATTTTTCCTGCCTCAGCCCTCCCCTGCTTTCCCACGCACAGCGCACACTACTCCCCAATGGACGGAAGCTGCGGTCCCACGCACGTAGAAACGGTCGATTTTTTTTTATTTTTAGCCATTTTTTAAATTTTTTCACAAATATGTCCCTGAAGGTATTATTTTAAAATCTCTTAGCTCGGCGCCATCGTTGCTGGCACCGAGGTCTTGGACTCGATGCAGACGTGGCGGTGACTTAATAGGCAACTCGGCGCCGTAGATCCTAGCGTCGAGCTTGGCGCCAGGATCTATGGTATCGAGGTTGTATTTTAACCCGGCCCTCAACCATCCTGCCCGAGCCTTCTTCCTCTTCTTTCTTCTTCCTCTTGGGTTTTTTCTCTCCCCACTTCGTCCTACCTCACGAATCGACATATTGAACCTTGGAAACTTTGATTTGATGCATAGATCTTCGAGAGCAAGGTATCATCGCTCCCCTCCTAGTTTTTTCGCATCGATTCAGTATATATTAGTCAGATTTTTTAACCTAAAAATCGTCATGACTTATGGTTTCATTCAATTTTTAATATTTGTATTATACAACCATATGATGTAAAGATGTAGAAAAGCTAACAAACCAAGGTAAACGCAGCGCATGTTGTTATGTTATGGGTTTATTGTTGTTCATGAAATGGGAAACCCTAGGTTTAGGGATTAATCTTAATTGCTTTTGGTTCTTAGAACGAAATTGGTTGAATTATAGTTATGGCCGAATGACCGAAAATATCTTCGATCCATTGCCTCTGCCTAGTGATGTTCTAGTGCCCATGTGCTTTTGCGGCGATCATTGCAAGGTAGCCAAGTCCGATGAAGAGGACACGTATAGGCACAGGTATTGGATGTGTTCCAATTTTGTGTTTGAGCCTACACTTCGTCAGCGCTGCATAAACAAGATGGTGAGAAATTGATGTTGTGTAATAATTATTCTGTGTCAAATGAAGTCTTGCATGATTTATTTGTTTTGTAATAATTGCATTTGTTGCAGACCCCTCCACCGCTCTATGATTTTGAGTAGTGGATCGACACTGAGATCAAGTCTGGAGATAAGGAATGGATGCAGAAACTGTTGTGGTGGGAGACAGAGAACAAGGAGATGATAGAGAAGAGACGCGGAGAGGAGGCTGAAAAAAGGAGCACAAGAAAGAGGAGGAAAGGTGGCGTGTTGCTACGTACAGGGATGAGAGGGAGAAGAAGCTTGAGCGTGCATGCCGAGCGAAAGCAGCGATGGAGGAGAATCCGGATGCCCTGAGGAAGAAAAAGTGGCCTTGTTGCACTCACTAGTCTCTATGACTTGCTAGTTGTATGGTTTATTTATGAACAATGTTGTCTACTGTCGGCACGTACTTCTAGTATTATTATGTTGTTTAATATGGCATACTATTGGACTTTTCATTATATAGTTGTTTTCATTATTTGTTGTCAAAATATTCAGTATAATGTTGTAGACGTAGTGAAATATGATCACGTGCTGCAAACACAACCTAACGAAGTAGGGCATTATATAATTCAACACACAAAACACATGAAATGGCATGTGAGAACATATACTGAACTAGGGTATAGAGTTCCTTCGACTAAACATAACATGCCTTAGGTAATTAAACCAAACAACAAACACATAGATGTGCCATGTGAATAAGATAGGGTCATCCTAGTAGTGTGGCCATATAGCAAATTGTATTGCACCATCTACATAGTAGCCTCCTATTATTGGTGGTGGTGGTGGCTGGGGTGACGGCGGAGGCTCCTTGTTCTTGTGGTTAGGGGTGCAATATAGATCATTGTAGAGTGCCTCCTGTGAATCGGCACCATTGTTGTTGTCGTCCTGTTCGTTGTCCTTGTAACCGCTGCTAACTTTCCTTTCCAGATCAAAGATATGGTCCGATAGGTAGTAGATGTACTCCGCATATGGATAAATAGGTTGAGGATCGACCCACCTAGTGAACCCACAGTTTTCTTCGGCCAAGGAAGATTGCAATAAGTATGCCATATAAGTTGTATAGAAGAGGTACATATTGAAGAAACAAATAGTAATAGCAATTGCCCATGCTCGTGGGTATTTAAAGAAACGACAACCTCCATCTATTCCCTCGGTGAACATCTATTAGGCAGTCCTCACCATGCATGCATTTTGGCCACTCTTCTTTCCGTTCATCGTATCCTCTTAGTGATGCTTCTTTAGTGAAATCACTTTTGCTCTCAACTAGGAACCTCTCATAAAGAGCTTACTCAAAGAAATTGAGACCAAGAGAACCCTCCCACACAACGGTACTTCCCTTCCCCTTTTCTCTCCCTCTAGACGATCCTCCAGACATTGGTACTACAATAAAAGAAAATACTAGTTAGAAAGTAAGTAGCAATGCATCCAACATTGCGTATATATAGGCAGTGGTAGGTTTAGTTGCAGTTTTAATGTGTTATAACTGGTCACAAGAAGCCTAATTAGTTTCACTAAAGAGCCTATTTCAATGGACACTGAAAAGCCTACATTCGTTTTCTGAAAAGTCTATTCATCGTTGACATAATAAATCACTGAAAAGCCTAGATGCTATAGGTATACTATGTAAGTGAAGTGATAAATCACTGCTGTCATCGTACTCCTCATCCTTGTAACTGAAGTCTATTTTTATTATCTAAAAAGCCTAGATTCATCTGTAAAGCGTATGTACGATATGATTGTACTATATACGTTCTAATGAATTTACATTTAATCCGTGTACTATATTTATACCTTTTTAGCAGTGTAGTATAATTAATGATTCATGGAAAAAATTCACAAGAGTTTTCCTCGTTTCAGGAGCACCCATAGTTATAAACAGAGACATCATTATATAATCCAAACATTTAATCATCCAAAGAGCACAATACAACCACATAGAACATCACAATCAACATAACATATCCTGCATAGTCCAAATAGTCTATAATGTCCATACAATCCTAAATAGTTATAGGAAAGTAACTACAAAAACCATAATAGTACATACTAACATCTACCACAAACTCTCACTGCCTCCTAGTCTTACCCTTACCCTTATGACCAAGAGCGCTGGTACCTAGAGTGTAAGGGTCAGGTGGACGACATCACCTAGTGCCTGAAGGCTATGTAGGTTGAGTCGTGGGAGCGTCCTAGAGCTAAGAGGGGCCAAGCTCCTCGTGCCTCTGGTCCACGTCGTCGTCGTCCTCGTCCCCTGTAGGTGCTTGGCTAGAGGAACCTAAGCCTCCTTTGCCCGCGGAAGGAATGTATACGTCTTGCGTTGTGGCTGTCCTACAACCACAATGAGCAGCCGCACGGTGTAGCCAACGTGACAGCCTCTGTTGTACAAAATTATGTTAACTGAAAGAATCTAACGTATTAATAATATGTTTGAAAGAATATTTTGAATCTTATATCTAGGAAGCTACGCGTGTCGTCGTCCTTGACTCTCGGATGAAAGCGCTCAATGTCTTCAACGAAGCATTTGAGGGTATTGCCCTTTAACAAAGTTCTCAATAATAATACTTCTCAATAGAAGCAACAAATTTTGTTTTCTTTTGTACAAGAATCTAACGTATTATAAGGATGCTACGGCTCGAAGGTGGCACTAACTAAAATAGATACCTCTAACGCATAATATATTGGTATACAACTTAATGTAGAAAAATAAGGCATTTGACTTATCACTCTGTCCAAGATTGGTCATGCCTCTACCTGCCTTCCTTCATGAGTAGATTGGTCGTACGTCGTGTCTTCATCGTCGAAGGACTCGTTGTCGACGTAGTCATCTTATGTCCATTGTAGCCTCAGCTAACAATGTGTCGCATGTTGGTACCAAGCTTGGTAGCTCCTGAACTCACGGTTCATGTGTGGCTCATTGTTCTCGTCCACGTTATCGTGCAACAGCTCCCATTGCTCAATGTAGTACTGGTGGTGCTTCTCCCAGTCAAAAATCTTTTTGTTCTTCTGTCGATCCAACCTGCACGTATGTCATCATTACTTGAATCCATGTACATGTCACCATATTAATGGAAATAGGCCATCACGAGACAATTGAAATTGCAAAACAATTACTTGTGTAAGTCAACGCCAGTCAAGAACAAAGCCGTTGGCCAAAGCTGTCTCACTCCAAATTAACGTGCAACTCTATCTGGTTGGTGGAACTTGACAGCATTGAAATAGATTAGAGGGCACCTCATCCTATAGAAGTCATCATCGCACCCACAGCTCAAATGAAAAAGAAGTGCCCCCTCTCCATCGTACGGCTTTCACGACACCTGCAACATATCCAAACAAGATGTTAGATGGTATACTAAACCATTTCAAACCAGCATGAGAAATAAAATTTACTTACACTAGACGCCGTGAGCGTGTCTAGCTTGTTCATGAACTCAATGTATGCCCGCTGTAACCTCACGTGCGGAACCCTAACCTGGTCCCAAAGGTACGCCCACGTCGGCTGTCGACATGGAGGCTGACCTGGCAACCACTCGCGATGAGCTAGAACCTTGGGACATCCAACTAGTAGACGAGCCCACATCCACAACTGAAGCAGATACATGCATCCACCAAGTGACGCTGTGGACAAAGTCCGACGACACGCCTCGCAAAGCTACCGATAAAGAAAACCCAAGACTACAGAGCCCCAGCTGTACTGACCCACCTGGTACCAATCATTGAGGCAGTGTACCCACATCCATGACATAGTGTCACCCATGGCGTCAGAGAAGAGAACATAGGCAAACAGGTGTAGGATCCATGCCATGCAGTAGTACCCAACTGTCTCCTCATCTGCCTCCTCGGGGCACTGTTCGAACTCTTGCCAAAGCTAGGAGATTAGAACTCCAGAAGTGCGAGCCCCTTGCTCGCCAACCTCACACCCAAGGAAGGCCTCTACTTGTGCTCTCCAACCTTCTAACCTACACTACCTAGTCACTGCGTTGCCTTGAATCATCAGGCCTAGCATCTTCTGACAGTCTTGGAGCGTGATTCTTGACAAGGTGCCGAGTACACCAACGATGGTGCAAAGGTGCATACCCCTTTATCTACTCTTGCATGGTATTAAGTATGCCCTGGTGCCTATTAGATATGACGTCAACCTCTCTACCAGGCCCAACTACATGTATCCAGACTAGCCTCAAGAACCATCCCCAACTATCATTGTTCTCCTTCTCAACCAAAGCAAATGCTAAAGGAACCAACTTGTTGTTCATGTCATAGGATATGACTATAAGAAGTGTGCCCTGGTATTTGCCAATCAAGAACATACCATCAATGGAGAAGATAGGATGACAATGCCTAAAGGCCTCGACACACTGAGGGAAGCACTAGAAAGCACGAAAGAATATCTGCCTCCCATCCTTCCATGCATTTGGTTTTAGGATATACTCATAATGCATGCTTGGATTCACTGCATTGATTGCATTGAAAAGTACTGGCAGCTGCTCATACCCATCCTCCCAGTTCCCATATATCATCTTCCAAGCTCGCTATTGAGCCCTCCAAGCTTTACCATAAGTTATCACATAACCTCCATGCAATGCCTCAACGGTCCTGATTATTGTCCTAACCTTCATGTTGGGTTCTCCCTATAATATTCCCATCAACCACTTGGCAATGAGGGTAGATGTCAACTGTCGATGCTTTAGTGTCAGCACATGGTCAACACAATTGTGTGGCCCGACAACTTTTGTGACCTTCCACTTTCCGGTGACCCTTTGCTTCCTTGCATAAAGCCTCCATGGGCAACATTCCTTGTCACACACAACTGTGTAATGGCACTATGCATATGAATGCAAGATCTTGTAAGGTCTCTTTCATATCACTACAAATGCCCAGAACCACCTTTTCAATGCAGGGAGGTCCTTGAATACCCTCCCATTCTCAATTACAATGTTAGGGCCGGCCTCAGGTGTTTCTAGAAGCTCACCACCATGTCCTTCTACACACGCCTGATTAGAATGAGCAAGATCGCTGAACTCATGAACTCTTGGATCACGGTGACCGGGAAAGATACACCTCAGCATCTCAATATTACTCTCTGTCAGCTCTCCAGTAGGGCGATCATCATCAGAATCAAGATCCCTTACCATCTCATATAGCTCTAAATCATTTATAATTTCAACACTATTGGAGCCACGAAATCCATCTCCATAGTGCACTTGCGCAGCAACAGGGGGCACATTCACATTGTCAGGAATGTCTCCTGCAACATAAGTAGAGAAATAAGGGAAGAATGAAAGAAATGGATGTAAGAAAGGGGGTAAGCTCCCAATATCCATGCAGATAAGACACTTACTCAGACGATTCTATATCAAAGGGATCTCATGAGAAGGATCTACCACAACATCATGAGTCTGACAAGCATCTCCAACTACCTCATTGGGGCAGATTGAGCATCGAGAACCATAGGTGCTACCTCCACATCCATATCAGGTTCTGGGACAGGAGGGTCGAAGTGTGCTTGCTGACCCATTGGTGGGGAAAACCCATGAGGGATGGGATCAACTAACGCCCGACACACAACCACGTCCAAACATTGCAGCTGGCTCTTCATAGCCGACCTCACATAGTTGTCCCACTGATCCGCATACCCAATTGGGATCATTCGCCTGAGGATGTTGGGAGAAGAACCTAGGTGTAGTACACCCTCAACTGTAATGCCATCATCATCATCTCCAAAGCAATGCAGCTCCTCCCGAGCCATTGCAACAATCTCACTAAATGAAGGCCTATCATTGAATAGCACAGGCACGCTTTGCATGTCAACAAACTCAACATATCCATAGCGATCACATTCAACGGTGCCTCCATGATATATGGTCACTAGATTGTCCATCTAGTTCAAACACATAACGAAACACATGTCTTTTAGTCCAAATTAGACGATAGATAGTACCTAACAACTACTTTCTAACTACAAACTAAGTAAATAAGATAATAACTACGTATATATATAGTGTACTCACAAATAGCTATGTCTATATACCTATGTATCTATGTTTCTATCTATCTACATATCTAACTATATCTATGTACCTAAATGTCTATGTTTATATCTATCTCACTAGATCACTAACTAAATCAACTACTTGAGTCATCACATTAACTAGTAAATAACAAATAATCAAACTACTACATTACAATCAAAGCTAACTAAGTACCTATATTGCATATTCATAATTTTTACCTAGCGTGGCCGGACACTACAGGGCTGGGGACGGCCGGCGTGGGTGCGGGGCAGGTGCAGGCACGGGTGGGGATGGTCACCGAGTGCATGGGGACGGGGACGGCGTGGGCGTGGGTGCACGAGCATGGGCGAGGGTGAGGCGGCGCTATCACGCGGGGGCAGGGCGGGCGGGGACGGTGCGGCAACGGTGATTGCTCGGTAGAGAGAAAGAGAGAGAAAGAGAGAAAGGAGGGGAGGACCCATACGTAAGAGAGGGCTTGGCGCAAAGATTATTGGCGCCGAGCTCGGTGCTGAGATCCATGATGCCAAGCTCGGCGCCAAAATCCACGACGTCGAGTTGGCTGCCGTGTCAGTGTCCACGCCACTAACGTGGCCCCGAGCTTAGTGCCAGCAATGATGGCACCGAGAAGTGTAAGCTCGACGCCAGTTGCTAGCGCCAAGCTAAGGGTCCAGAATTTGAAATCATACCTCCTGGGGCATATTTGTGAAAAAATTCAAAAAAGGGGCTAAAAATAAAAAAAATCGGTAGAAATGGAGCAGGCAAACGACGTCTTCAAACAAGCGATCGAGCGGGCTCCAGCACGCAACGGCAGGAAGCGGCGCCTTTTTTCTCTCACACAAAAACGACGCATGCAAGCTGTGCCAACAGACCTGGCGCACTCTCCTAACTGTAGGTGAACGTCTGCACATGGCCAGCGTTGCACTTAGCTTTTGCATGCAGTGAATTTTTAAGACTTAAAAAATTATAACTGCTAAACCAAACATTCAAATGAAATTCTGATTATATATCATGTTTCTCACAATAAATCTTTCAAAGAAAGATCCCACATGGATATATTTGGATAAAATTTTATTAACGAACATTTATCTTACGAAGATGGAACATTTCCTTTTATTGAGCATGACAATGTTCTACATACAGAGAACATTCGCTATAAAATGACACACCCTTTTGCAACACAAATATGTGTTGTTAAAAGTCCATATATGCGTTGGTAGGGTCTATACCAATGCATCTAGTATGCATTGCTTAAAGTGACATTGTAAGGATCTATTGCAACACTTACTTATCTGTTGGTAACACATACTAATAACCATTGCAAAGTTGCAACGCATAATGATGGGTTATGGCAACACTTATATGTGTTTCTACAAACCATCGGTGAACTACTTCTATGATTTGTTGCAACATATTGATTTACTTTGTTGCAACACTTATATGTGTTGCAAGGAATAAAAAATAGTAAATCATTACTATCATAAATATTTAATTTTTTAGACAAATATAGGGATGATGCTAGTTATAAATGTCCATCCAGCCTGAGGCAAGATGGCATGGCATGAAGTCTACTTTTTTAGCCCAACATGAGCATGACATGGCCGATGGCTAGCGGGCCTCGGCTGGCTCGGCCCGAGGGAGTAGGCCGTGCCTAGGCCACTGCCCAAGCCCGTGGGCTGGCACGGCATGGCTCGGCTAGTGACGGTCGGCCCGACAGTGGCCCAGCCTCCCCCTCCCCCTCCCCACTCCTCCTCCCCCAAGGCCCAGCGTGGCCTAGCGCGGTCAACGGACGCTCCTGGCTCCCTCCCCATGCCACACTCGCTCCTCTCCCCTCTGTGCACTCGCTCCTCTCCCCTCTATGCCACGGATGCTCTTGGCTCCCTCCCCTTCCCTCAAATCAGGCAAGGGCATGAGGCCACGAGATGAGCATGCTCCCTTCCCTCTGCCTGCATAGCCCCCTCCCCACGTGCCCACTACGTACTCACTCCTCTCCCCTCTGTGTCATTTACGATCCTGGCTCCTTCCCCTTCCCTTGCATCAGGCGCCCTCGTGCAGCAAGGCAATCTCGCTGGCGGCCACTATCATCTCCCACTGCTCATGCTTCCTCCCCTTCCCCCTGTCTCTGGCTGCTCGCGCTAGCCCCAAGCTCCACCCCGACGCCATATCTGGCGTCAAGGGCCAAGGGCAAGCTTGCCGGCGGCCACTGCCATCTCCTGCTGCTCATGCTTCCTTCCCTTCCCCCTCTCTCCGGCTACTCATGCTGGCCCCGAGCACCACCCCGATGCTAGATCCGGTGTCAAGGGCCAAGGTCCCCTACGCCGGCATCGAGCACGGCAATGGCCACCTCCTCTATGACACCCCGCACGTCTGGCCACCTCCTCTGCATCCCCCTGCAGCAGCTTCGAGTGAAGCGGCCTTGATTTGGCCTTCTACGCCCTTGATCCGGCCAGATCATTGTGGATCCGCTAGCTACTTCACCGGACTCGCCTCCTCCACCAGCTACTTTGCCGAATCCGACATCAAGCGACCTAGGGGGGAGCTCACTAGTGGCCGCCGCCACCTCCACTCCTTGCCTCCCCCTCCTCTATGTCACATTTGGTGGGCCTCAAGCCAGCCCAACCTGCTAAAAAGGTCGGGCTCATTGGGCCAGCCTGGCATGGAAATTGGCCCGACAAGTCATGCCTAGGCCATTGGCCAGGCATGATAGACTGGTGCGGCATGGCCTGGTGGCCCGATGGGCCCTTCCATCCCATGCCCTATCGGGCCATGCCTAGCATGGGCCCGTGCCGTGCTGGACCGGGCCGGCCCATTGGCCATCATTAATGCTAGTACAATTTAATGAAAAATTCAAGACCATCCGACACAAAAAAAGCACACTCAACCATATAGTATGAAGAATTTATTTCATTACAAAGAGTGTCATGACACAATTTTTGTTCATAGTACAAGTTCCTATGGGAGTCAAAAATAAAACATAAAGGATCCGTCTTAGAATGCCAACCCTCAATTCTCCTTCCTGTAGCTTAATCTAGCATTTCACTGATGTGATCATCCATTTATCTAGCATTCCACCCCCGATGTTCTTGCAATGATCCATATCTGACACTAAAAGCAACCATTGAAACTAAGAGAACTCATTGTCAAAAGATACAACTGCTGCTGACCACTAACACCAAGATAGAGTAGGAAGTATACATAAGCAACATTATATACTAGAGGTGCGATGGTCCTTAGAAGAAGTAAGCAATTAGGTAAGTGAATAGCTAGAATGGCTTGCTACCTTAGATCAAGTTCAGGACCTACGAAAGGATGAGACACCGAGCATGGGGGCACCACACAGGAATCGATAATGTCACTAGGGAATGATTTCAATTAGCCTAGGGAACATCGAGGATGGCCGTACGCATTCGCTAGAGTGAAGAGAATCAATGGTGAGGTCGACGGAAGGACCACAATGGTGGTGGCGATGACCCACGGTGGCTGTGGTTAGGGCACCACGGTGGTGATGGAGGAGCGTGAGCATGAGGAGAACGAGCAGCCGCAGTAGCCATGCTACACGTGTGTGTGTGGAAGGGCGACCAAAGTGACGCAGCGGTGGTGCTAGGGTTCAGGTGAACGTAGCGGCACGGCGTGGGTGCGGCGGTGCGGCGCGGGCGTGGCAATGCAAAGGCGTGGGAGCGGTGCGGAGGCGATGCGACGACGGTTAGCACATGGGCGAGTTGCAGCGGCATATAGAAACAAAAAGGAGTACGAGCGTGGGCGCATGAGGGAGAAGAAGAAAAGTATCTACGGTCCCCCAGCGTTAGACATAGATAATATAGATCTATTTTGCTTTGAAAGTTGTGACCAGATGCAAAGGTGACAATGACCTTATGCTGCTCCCTAGAGTTTGGTCCAGTACAGAGAGGTCCAGAGAGCCTCAAACCACGACAGAACACGTCCGACTACCCTAGACCGAACGTAGCTCTAAGTCCGGTCATTCCTGTGTTCCAACTTGCCTTGACCGAACACGGATTCAACTTATCACCGGACATGGATGGAACATTGTTCATCGTCCAGTCTTTTTTAGCACTTGCATCTCCTCTTGATGTACTGACTGGACGCTGCCAAGGGTGAGTCCGATCCATGCGTCCGGTCCATCTTCCACAACATTTTCCTCTTCTTTCTTTGCGACGCTTTCTCCCAATCAAGTTCCAACTTTGATAAGACCAAAATTGTGGTAGAACTGCCCAAAATAGCATGCTTCCGAAGGCGCTCGTCTTCCACCAGACACTAAGCACCCCGAAAGCTAGCTACATCAAACGGTTCCGTCGATCACACCCCAAGGGAGAACTCGAACAATCCACGTTTTTCATCTAGGATCCAATAATGAGTACGGGTTTACAATACTTAGTCCATTTTATACAACAATAGTTCTTGAAAATACATTATTACAATACCAAGTTTAGACTACGGAATTTAAACATCGAAATTGAAATAAACATCTAATGATAAGATACAAGGATTCATCTATGCCCACTAGAAGAATCCTCCATACAACAGCCATTCCTCAAGCTGCACCTACTATAGGGGTAAATAAACCCTGAGTACACAATATACTCGCAAGACTTACCCGACTAGTGGGAATAATTTCTTGACTCTAAAGGATATGATAAGCTTTATAGTTTGCTGAGTTTCCTTTTTGTGAAAAGCATTACTAGTAGTGAATCCTTATGTATGTTTCCTATTAGCAGTCATGATTAGTGCATTATCTAACCATTCTATGTAAGCATATGTTCTACTTTCAAGCAAGAGTTGAGCAATCAGATCCATTTCACCCTCTTTCATCTTCCAGTTCTTACTATGGTGCTAGATCATAGACAAGTCGTACCGTATCACATGGTGATTCACAAACTAATGTATCCCAGCTGGGTACCCTAAAACACATGCCCCACTTGTACCCTAGGCACAAGCAAGACCAACCCATCACTCTCCTACCAAGGGGTCTAGGTCCTCGTCCAAACTTGGACTCTAAGCCCCCACTTCTGAGTTCTAGACTTAGTGTGGTGCTTAGACCTTCACCATCCCCGCCTCCAATCAGTCGGTCCGAAAAGAGCTGAAACCCATGATAAGAGAGCAACAAACATTCCCGCTCCCATAAGCAAGTATGTGCTCAGGATAAGAAGTCTGTGACCTGACTAGAATCCACAGCAATAGAGGGTCCTTAACTGACACGGATAGGGAAAATAGTGTAACCAACATATTGGTATGGGGCATAGCTTGGTTACATTGTTTTCCCTATCCGTGTCGGTTAAAGACCGTCCATTGTTGTGGATTCTAGTTAGGTCATAGACTTATTATCCTGAGCACATACTTGTTTATAGGAGCGGGAAGGTTCATTGCTCTCTTATCATGGGTTCTGGCTCTTTCCGGTTCGACTGATTGGAGGCGGGGATGGTGGAGGTCTAAGCACCACACTAAGTCTAGGACTTAAAAGTGGGGCTTGGAGTCCAAGTTTAGACGAGGATCTGGACCCCTTAATAGAAGAGTGATGGGTTGGTCTTGCTTGTGCCTAGGGTACAAGCGGGGCATGTGTTTTGGGGTACCTAGCTAGGATACATTTATTCACCAATCGCCATGTGATACAGTATGACTTATCTCTGATCTAGCACCGTAGTAAGAACTGGAAGATGAAAGAGGGTGAAATGGATCTGATTGCTCAACTCTTGCTTGAAAGTAGAACATGTGCTTACATAGAATGGTTAGATAATGAACTAATCATGACTGGTAATAGGAAACATACATAAGGATTCACTACTAGTAATGCTTTTCGCAAAAAGGAAACCCAGCAAACAATAAAGCTTATCATATCCTTTGGAGTTAGAAAATTATTCCCACTAGTCAGGTAAGTCTTGCGAGTATATTATGTACTCAGGGTTTATTTACCCCTGTAGCAGGTGCAGCTTGAGGAATGGCTGTTGTGTGGAGGATTTTTCTTGTGGGCACAGATAGATCCTTGTATCTTATCGTTAGATGTTTATTTCAATTCCGCTATTTAAATTCCATACTCTGAACTTGGTATTGTAATAATGTATTTTCGAGAACTCTTGTTGTATGAAATGGATTAAGTATTATAAACTCGTACTCGTTATTGGATCCTAGATGAAAAATGTGGATTGTTTGAGTTCTCCCTTGGGGTGTGCTCAACGAAACCGTTCGATGTAGCTAGCTTTCGGGGTGCTTAGTGTCTAGTGGAAGACGAGTGCCTCCAGAAGCGTGCTATTTCGAGCGGTTCTACCATAGGTGGTATCAGAGCCAATAATGAGTTACGAGTTTCATAACTCTTTTCAAAACTAAAATTTGACCAATAAAAGTTTTATGAAAAGTAGGATGCGATAAAATTATGTAAATAAGTATAAGCCATTGCAATATGGTCTATCTAGGATAGCAGCACTAGTTTTATCTAATCAATTTTCTATAGGTACACTAACTTACATTGCATAAGAATTGTTTAGCGTACGGGAAGTGAGTGTGCGATGTGCTAATTTTTTTTTGCAAATGCCGCTATATTCCGGCTTGAGTGAACGGGTAGGCCGATGCATGCATAATGAAAAGAGAATCTTGCTTAAACTAAACTCCCCCCACACGTATAATTTGGATTAGTGAATTGATAGGATAACCTAAAAGATTGCTTTAATAAAAGTCTTATCATTTCTCTAAGTCTCTTGTTCCTAATCCGGAGGGTTGATCCTAATGGTTGGTTCCTATCTGTTTATAGATGTACCTGAGGTCTGGTCATGGGAGTACCAGCGTTGGGGCGGACCAAGGTGATAACGGTCGTGGTGAGGACAATGGCCACACTAATAGGGATAGCCATGAGCCCCCACTTTTGGCTCCTTCGCCACTAGCACCTCCGATGACCTAAGTGGAGATGATGGCGGAGATGCTAGCTGCTTGGCATGAGTCAGCATGTGCCATCAAGATGCTTTCCTAGGCTACTAGTGGCTTTGCCCGTGGAGGACCTGGTGGCAATGGCAGGAACGAGGGTGGTGCCCACGCTCCCACGGAGCCCTGTTCCTAACAGGACTTCCTGAAGATGCACCCACCCATGTTCATGCCAACTACTAAGCCTCTAGATGTGGAGCATTGGCTTCGTATTCTAGAGTAGAACTTTCAGCTGCTCACTATGACTGAAGAGTAGAAGGTGTGCTTTGCCACACAGTAGCTTCTAGGGTCTGCTAGTGTGTGGTGGGATACTTTCAATGTCATGCAGCTTGTGGACCACCATGTGACTTGGCAGGAGTTTACCACTGCTTTCCATGAGTACTATATTCCTGCTAGTTTGCTGAACCGGAAGTTGACTGAGTTCCTAGATCTGAAGCAAGGGAGTATGACTATGATGGATTATGTGAACAAATTCAATCATCTTGCATAGTATGCTGGGATCCATGTAGACACTGATGAGAAGAAGAGGAACTATTTCTACCATGTCCTCTCTTGTATCTTGCAAAAGGAGCTATACACTGGGGGATATCAGACTTTTGGTGCCTTGATTAATGCAGCCATTGCTATGGAGGGACTTCAGCGTGATTCTCAGGTGGAGTGGAAGTGCAAGTGGGTGATCACTGGATCTTCTAGTCACCCATAGGCTCAGAAGGTGTAGGTTGTGAGAAGGGTGTCCTATCACTCCCCGAGTGGACAGTTGTCCTATCAAACTTAGTAGACTCACCAGGCACCTCCCACTTAGTACCATGCACCAACTCAACAGGTGCAACAGCAACCTCAGGGACAGCAAGTTCTGCCTCGTTAGGGATAGGGGAACAAGTCTGAATCTCATTTCAAGTGTGGCAAGGAGGGCCACTATACTTGGGAATGTCCACAACTAGATTGCATGGTCTTCCTAGCCTTCAGCCAACTTATGTCTGGTCAAGAGGACGATTATCAAGAAAAAGGTGCCTGTAAGCCGCTCTAGAAAAGTCAACTTTACTCAGGCTAAAGAGATTATGTAGAATGAACCTGTGATGGCTGGTATGTTTACCATTGTTTCCCACCCAACATATGTGTTGTTTGATTCTGGTGCATTACATTCATTCATGAGCATGGGGTTTGCACAGAGGCATAATATATCTCTTATGGCTATTTCTATTGCCTATGGAATCAGCACTTTAGGTGCATAGTTGTACATTAATACTCGGACGGACACAGTTAGATTAGTGCTAGCCACTCACACTTACCGCCTCCAGTTCATGGTGCTACCTGGGCAAGGCATAGATGCAATTCTGGGCATGAACTAGTTGCGAGTTTGTGGGGTAGTCTTGAACCTTAAGTGGAGAGTTGTTGAGTTACGACTTCCTTCTTCTGAGGATAGGATGTCTCTTCTTATGCCCTTAGATCCATCCTTACCAGTTGTTGCTCATGTTGAAGCTTCTCTTGCTCTTGTTTCTGTTCCTATGGTCTATGAGTTTCCAGATGTCTTTCCTGAAGATCTACATGGGTTACCACTAGATAGGGACATGGAGTTTACTATTGAGTTAGAACCAAGCACTGCTCCTATTTTATGGTGTCCCTACCGCATGGCTCCTAAAGAACTAGCAAAAATGAAGAAGCAGTTAGAGGAATTATTGGAGAAGAGTTTTATCCATCCTAACTCTTCACCATGGGGTTGTGAAGGGTCGAGATGGCGACTAGAGGGGGGGTGAATAGTCTTTTCTAAAACTTAATCGCATCGGCTAGCCGATACAAATGCGGAATTAAAACTATCGGTCTAGCCAAGACTATACCCCACTATATATGTTTACTAGCACCTTGCAAAGATAACGATTATGCAATAAAGGTGCCGGGCTAGCTAGAGCTCTCCTAAACAATTCTAGGAGCAAGGTTACACAAACCTATGCCACTAGTACTTTAAGCAACAAGGGAGTTCCTACACATGCTAGTAAGCAAAAGCACAAAGCTAACTAAGCTCACTAGCAATGCTCAATAACAAGGCAACCAATGCCTAATTAGAGAGCGTAAATACTTAGCTACACAAACTAAGCAATGTGACTAACAAGGTTACTAAAACCAAATTAGCCATGCAAGGGAGCTACTTCTATGCTACACAAGCATGAAGGTAACTAGCAAGCTACACAAGCTAACTAATTACAAAAGCAACAACACAAGCTTAATGTATATGAAAGTAAACGCAAGCTTGTGTAACGGGGATGCAAACCAATGGGAAGAACAAGGTTGACACGATGATTTTTCTCCCGAGGTTCACGTGTTTGCCAACAAGCTAGTCCCCGTTGTGTCGACCGCTCACTTGGTGGTTCGGCGGCTAATTAGCATCACCCGCTAAGCCCGCACGTCGGGCGCCGCAAGAACCTACCCCTTGAGTGAGGGTAGCTCAATGACACGCTTTACTAGAGTTGCTCTTCGTGGCTCCCGCGGGGCGAGCACAATGCCCCTCACAAGCACTTCTCCGGAGCGCCGCACAAGCTTCTTGCGCGCTTCGACGAAGACCACCACCATGCCGTCTAGGAGGTGGCAACCTCCAAGAGTAACAAGCACCACCGGCTTGCAACTCGATCACCTAGTGCCACTCGATGCAACCTCACGATGCAATCGCACTAGAATCGCTCACTCACACAATCGAATGATCACTATCAAGTATATGTGTGATGGAGGGCTCCCAAGCACTCACAAGCATGGACACTAAGTCCCTTGAGGTGCTCCACACCAGCCATGGCCGAGGGCCACTTCTATTTATAGCCCCAAGGGCTAAACTAGCCGTTACCCCTTCACTGGGCAACGGTCGGGCCAACCGGACGCTCCGGTCGTGTTGACCGGACGCTGGACCTCAGCGTCCGGTCGCTCGCAGACGACCACGTGTCCCGGTTCCAATGGTCACCTGACCTGACCGGATGCAGCAGCACTCAACTGACCGGACGCTGAACCCCCAGCGTCCGGTCGTTTCCAGTAAGCTCCCGAGCATGACCGGACGCGTCCGGTCGAACGCGATCGGACGCAGCCAGCGTCCGGTCACTCTCCAGCTACTGCGTCACCGTACGTCAGCCTAACCGGACGCAGCCTTCCAGCGTCCAGTGCATTCAGATCCAGCGTCCGGTCAGTTGACCGACGCCGGCATCTTCTCCATTCTCTTTACCCTTGCTCAAGTGTGCTAACCACAAGAATTTGCATCCGTCGCAATAGAAAATAAGCATTCTATTTTCCCGAAAGCGCCGATATGCAAACAAGTTTGCCCCTCTTGATAGTATGGCCATCTATCCTAAACCCAGTCATAAACTTCTCTACACACCTATGACCGGTGAAATGAAATACCCTAGGTTATACCTTTACCTTGCACATTCCATTCCATCTCCTCCAATGTCGATGCAACACATGCACCAACATGATCAACAATGATATGATCCACTTCATATCATCACATGATCATATTGGTTCATCGATCTTGACTCTACTTGCTCTTCACCGTTGCCATCGTCCATCGGTGCCAAGTCTTGCTCAAGCTTCACCGCCACGCGGTCCATCACTCCAAAGCCTTCGACTTGCCCTTCACGCTTGCAACCGGTCCATCAAGCCAAGTCTTGTCTTGATCTTCTCCACCTTGATCACATGACTCAATGTCATGTCTCATGTGCATTTAAGCTCCTTCATCATCACATGTGTGAGCTTTGCAACATCTCCAAGCCATTTTCACCTTCATGGCATATGTTGCTCACACACATGTACCTGTGGACTAATCACCTGTGTATCTCACATAAACACAATTAGTCCACCTAAGTTGTCACTCAATTACCAAAACTAAACAAGGACCTTTCAGGTTGTCTAGCTATTTTTGTGAAGAAGAAGGACAGTACTCTATAGATGTGTGTGGATTATCGTCCTCTCAATGCGGTAACCATTAAGAACAAGTATTGTTTACCTTGTATTGATACTTTTTTTGATCAGTTGGCTGGTGCAAAGGCGTTTTCAAAGATTGATCTTTGTTCTGAGTATCATCAAATTAAGATCCGGTCACAAGATATTCCAAAGACAACTTTCTCTACTAGGTTTGGGTTGTATGAATACCTAATCATGTCTTTTGGTCTCACTAATGCTCCTGCATTCTTCATGCATCTTATGAATTTAGTCTTCATGCCAGAGTTGGATAAGTTTGTAGTGGTGTTCATTGATGATATTTTGATATACTCCAAGAACAAAGAAGAGCGTGCACAACATCTTTGGATAGTACTGACTCAATTAAGAAAACACAAGCTATATGCTAAATTTAGCAAGTGTGAGTTCTGGTTAGATCGAGTGCAGTTTTTGGGATATGTTCTGACACCTGAGGGTATCTCTGTGGACCCAAGCAAGGTGCAAGATGTGTTAAATTAGAAGTCTCCAAAGTCATTGCATCAAATCTGTCAGTTCCTTAGCCTTGTTGGTTATTTTCGGCGCTTCATTCCTGACTTCTCCAAAATATCCCAACCAATGACCAAGTTGCCTAGAAAGATGTCAAGTTTGTATGGAGTCCAGCTTGTGAAGCTTTTCAAGCCCTGAAGAAGTTTCTTACCTCTACTCCTGTTCTTGCCCAACCAGATATTGATAGGCCGTTTGATGTGTATTGTGATGCCTCTAGGACTAGACTAGGATGTGTGCTTATATAGGATGGGTGTGTGATAGCTTATGCTTCACGCCAGCTAAAAAAGAACAAGGTGAATTATCCCACCCATAATTTAGAGTTGGCTATGGTGCACGCTCTAACAATTTGGAGGCATTATTTGTTGGGAAATAAAGTGCATATTTATACAGATCACAAGAGCCTGAAATATATTTTCACTCAGTCCGAGCTGAACATGAGGCAACAGAGATGGCTGGAGCTAATCAAGGATTATAATTTGGAGGTTCATTACTATCCTAGAAAAGCTAATGTGGTAGCTGACGCCTTAAGTTAGAAATTGCATCAAGTTGAAGAAGAATATTTGTCCCTCAACCATTCTAAGGTGTTAGCTCATATTGCTCTAGTCTTGGATTTACTTAAGCAAATTATTATAGAGCAAAGGCAAGATGTTTAGGAAATTCCAAGGGCGTGGTCCTCATTTTAGTGTTGATGATCAAGGTGTAGTGAAGTTCAAGAATTGATTGGTGGTTCCCTCAAGTGATGAGCATAGGAGGAAGATTTTGGATGAAGCTCATAACTCCAAGTTATCCATTCATCTAGGAAGTAACAAGATGTATCATAATTTGTGTCACTTGTATTGGTGGCCAAATATGAAACATGACATTACCAAATACATCTCAGAATATGACATTTGTGGAAGGGTTAAGGTGGACCATATGCATACGCCTAGATTTCTACAACCCTTGCCTATCCCTGTTTAGAAATGGGAGGATATTTCCATAGACTTTGTTGTGGGTTCGCCCTGCATGGCAAAGGGGTATGACTCTATTTGGGTCATTGTGGATCGTCTTACCAAGTCCACTCATTTCCTCCCAGTGGATACAGGGTATTCACCCAACAAGTATGCCAAGTTGTATTTTGATCGGGTTGTGACCGTATATGGGGTTCCTCTTACTATCATCTCTGATAGAGGGTTAGTCTTTGTCTCTTGTTTCTGGGAGCAACTCTAGAAATGTCTTGGTATAAGTCTCCTCAGAAGTTTAGCCTATCATCCACAAACTAACGTACAGATGGAAAGAGTAAATCAGGGAATTGAGGATATGTTGAGGGCTTGTGTCATCTCTTTTCAAGAAAAGTGGGATGAATGCTTGACTCTAGCTGACTTTTCTTACAACAATAGTTATCAAGAAAGCATTCGAATGACACTATTTGAGGCTTTATATGGCAAGAAATGTAGAACACCACTTAATTAGGTTGAGGTGGAGACTGTGGTTATTTTAAACCTAATTTTATCAAAGAAGCAAGAGTGCAAGTCAGTGTTATTCAAAGTTATTTGAAGACTGCTCAAAGTCATCAGAAAACTTATGCGGACAAGCGAAGAAGGCGCTTGCAATTTGAAGTTGGTGATCAAGTGTATCTCAAAGTGTCACCCATGAGAGGGGTGCATCGCTTTGGTGTTCGAGGAAAGCTAGCCCCCCGCTATGTTGGACCTTACAAGATTTTGGCCCGGTGTGGTTTTGTTGCCTACCGTATCCAGCTCTTGGATATTTTATTAGTAGTACATAATGTCTTCCATGTTTCCTAGTTAAAGACATGTTTGCGGGTCCCCAATAAAGCTGTGTTAATTGAAGAACTTCTCCTCTAGCCTGACTTGTCTTATATTGAGCATCATGTCAAGATCTTAGATAAAAAAGAAAGAGTAACTAGAAACAATATGGTTAAGTTTTATAAAGTTCAGTGGCAAAATCACTCAGAGGACAACGCAATGTGGGAGCAAGAAAGTTATATCTTGAAGCATTATCCCCACCATCTTTCTAGTTCATCAAGGTAATTGTTTAAATTGAAATTTATTTCTTATCTCTTTTCACACACTAGGCACATGAAATCTCGGGATGAGATTTTGTTTAAGGGGGTAAAATTGTAACACCCTCGCTGTTGCACAGTAAATCATCTACTAAAACATATCATGAGCATCATGTTTATGTGTTAATACATGTGATAAAGTGTGTAGATCAATTCCTGTAACTCGAAACGATCAACTCAAATGCAAAATGAAAGTTGATTCAATAGTTCATGCAAATCAAGTAGGGTTTAAAACCAATTTTTATTAAGCAAAAATGCTATAGAACATGTATGTGATACTTAAATAAAGTTTGAAGTACAAACTTTGTAGATGACAATGAAATAATTGCGATAGAAAAATAATGTTACTAGCTACTATTTCTAATAGTCTAGAAACGAAACTTGGAAAGCAAATCCAGCTCAAAAACTTAGAAATTTCCGAGTCTGTCAACATCTAGACATTGCTATGTTTAGCAATTTATTGTGAGAGATTGGGTTAAGGAATGGTATAGTGTTATAGCTCGATTTCGTAGTCTCATGTGCCATCTTTAGTGTAGTGAAGCCAGTTTAGGTTTTGGAGCAACGGTTTGGTCGTGATCAACGCTTTAAAATTCATGTGCGTAATCAATCTAGGCCTACCGGGTTCGGGCGCGTGGTCACCACACATGGCTGTTCTACGTTGCTGCATGGCTATGCCATGTGCGTGTGTGCCTGGCTGCACACCAGCCAGTCAAGGTTGCCCTTGGTCTGGCCGCACCGCTTGCAGCCAGCTGTAGGCCGCCGTGCCCCGCCGACCCTCTCTGCGGTCGACCGCCACTACCACCACGGCTGCCGCTGATGCTGCTACTGCCCTCCATGTCGCGCATTGTGATGCAATCATGGTCACAGTCGCTGTTGCTACCATCGTGTCACTCCCGCACTCACGTCTGCTTGTTGCATCATGCTGCCCCCCCTAGCCCAGTTGGGTGCCATCCACATGTGGTCGTGCATGCCATCATCATGCCATTAATGGCGCTGTGGCGCACAGGCCATGGCCGATCGCTAATGCTCATGCTCGTCCCCTCGTGCTTAGACATAGGTCCCTCAGTCACGTCAACCATGTCCCACCAAGGCTCACCTCGCTGAGCCCACTGGCGTGCCCCGTCTCTCTCTCTTTCTCTCTTTCTCCCTCTATTTTCCACCGCCGTCGAGTCATGGTCACGGTGAGCCAGAGAGCGAGCACCTCTCATCAATTTCTCATGCCCCCATCTCCACCTTTATGTCCTCTTGCCGACTGGCCCCACTCCACCTTGATTGTGGCTCAACCAAGCTTGAATTTTCGAAGCTTTACTCCCGCTACCACGCCATTAAGGCCCAGCCCGCCTCGCTGTGGCTAGCTCCAGCCTCACCATCTCACGTCGAATTGACCGCACCACTAGCTTGGCCTAGAACCGCTCTTCATCGTGCGTACCCAAGTCACAGCCCTATAGCCGCCTCCACGTCACCGGCACGACTATGTCGCTGTGGTTCGCCATCGAGCTCACCACGCACACGCGACCATACTTGCTCGGGACATCTCCAGCCAGGCCACCACCATATTTCATTCTCTACTCTTATATCTTTATCATCATCTTATGGCACATTTGATGAAGAGGGTGGATCAATCACTTGTACATTATCTTCATTATCTTTGGGCTTGATGTCTCCAACCGGAATGTTCTTCATAGCCTCCCTCAATGGTTCATCACCTACATCATCAAGGTTCTCATGTGCTCCTTGGGAGCCATGAGATTCATCAAATTCCACATCATATGTTTCTTCAACCAAGTCGGTGACATGATTAAATACTCAATATGCTTTGGACTTTGATGAGTAACCAACAAGAAAACTAATATCACAACATCTTTGGAACTTCCCTAGGTGTTGCTGCTTCTTATAGATGTAGCATTTGTAACCAAACACCTAGAAAAATGAGACGTCTGACTTCTTTCTATTGAGCAACTCATAAGGGGTCTTGCCAAGAAACTTTTAGAGAAATAGGCGGTTGGATGCATAGCATGCGGTGTTGATAGCTTTTGCCCATAGATCTTGAGGTGTATTATACTCATCAAGCATTGTTCTTGCATGGGTGATTAGTGTTTAGTTCTTTCTCTCTACTACACCATTTTGTTGAGGAGTGTAGGCTGTGGAGACCTCATGCTTAATCCCAACTTCATCACAATATGCTTCAATGTTTGTGTTGTCAAATTCTTTCCTGTTGTCACTTCTTATCTTCTTGAGCTTCACTTCAAATTCATTTTGTGCTCTCTTTGCAAACTTCTTGAAACATGCAGCTACTTCGGTCTTGTCATGAAGAAAGAACACCCAAGTGTATCTAGAGTAGTCATCAACTATCATAAGACAATAGAGGTTGCCTCCCAAACTCTTGTAAGTTGTTGGTCCAAATAGATCTATGTGGAGAAGCTCTAGCACTCTTATTGCTGACATGCAAGCTTTGGTTAGATGAGTGTTTGTAACTTGCTTGCCGGCTTGACATTCACTACAAAGCTTGTCCTTCTCAAATTTTATATCCTTCAAACCTCTCACCAATTTATTATTCATTAGCTTCTTGAGTGAGCTCATCCCAACATGTGTAAGTCTTCTATGCCAAAGCCACCCAAGTGATGTTTTGGTGAATAAGCATGTCTTCAAGTTTGCATCTGCGGAGATGAAATCCACTAGATATAGGTTATTGTATCTAAAGCCCTTGAATATAACTTGATCATCATATTTCATTGACACAACCACTTCCTTCTCGGTGAATAAATATTGAAAGCCAAGATCACATAATTGACCTACGGATAGCAAGTTCAAGCATAATAAATCAACATATAGCACATTTGATATTGAGTGATCATTTGATATTTCAACTTTGCCTAACCCTTGTACTTTGCCCTTTGAATTGTCACAAAATATAATCCTTTCTTGACCATCTACTTATTCATCTAGTGAAGTGAACATACGAGGATCACCGGTCATATGTTGAGTGCAACCACTATCAATAACCCAATTACTTCCACTGGTCTTGTAGTTCACCTACACACACAAGAGATCAAGCTTATTGTTTAGGGACCCAAACTTGATAAGGGCCCTTGACTTTCTCAACTAGTGATTTAGCAACCCAAATTTGCTTAGGCCTATTCTTATTGGGTGGACCTAAGAACATGACTTTTATCTTTCCACTAGAATCTTTTCTAAGCATATAGTGAGCATTGAAGGCAAAGGGCCTAGCATGTTTGGGCAAGAGTTGTGGTGGTGGAGTTTCACACTCATGAGCAATTGACCTTCTTATCCACACTCAAAGCATCTCTTTGGCTTAAGATTTGACTTGTATTATTGTTGATGTTGAGCTTGTGCTTTCTTCTCTTGATTTGACAAGAACCCAATACCACTTCTATCCATCTTCATCACGGTGTTCATAAGTAGCTCACTTTAGAGATATTGGTCTCTTGTGAACTTGATCAAACCATCTTGAGATGCTCTTTCTCCAACTTAAGTTTCTTGTTTTCTTCTCTAAGTTCATCATGGTTCTTCTCCATCTTAAGTCTCTTGTTCTCTTCTCTAAGCATCTCATTCTCAAGAGCTATATCATGATTATTGTTAAGATTCTCTATCACAATTGTGTTGGTGGTTCATAGCTTTTCAAGATCCTTCTTGAGCTTTTCATTTTTATTCTTGAGCTTGACATAATCATCATAGTTGTCGGATTCAACCACTTTCTTATCTTTGCTACTAGAACCTTGCTTAATGCTCTCAACAATCAAGTCATCACATGATATGGCTATATCAATCTTAACAATATTGTTAGTAGCATCATGTGGCTCATTGGACAATAACTCATAAGAAAGAACAAGATTATCATGATTAATCTTGAGATTGGTGTACTCTTCTTTTAGCAAGTTGTAACTAGTGGTGAGCTCATTGTGTATCTCCTCAAGTTTATCATGTTTTTCTCTAAGCTCCCTTTTAGAGGTTTTGAGCTATTTGAGTTTGGATGATATAATTTTATTCTCTTCTCTAAGCTCATCATTAGCTTTTTTGACTATATCATACTTTGCTAAGAGCGAGTCATTCTCAAGTTCTAGCTTCTCCTTTTTAGCTCTTATCTTTCTAATGATTTTAGTGTATTGGTTTAATAATTTGACAAGATCATCAAAAGAAGGTGATTTAAATTCTTCATCACTATCACTACCATTCTCATCATCACTAGCATTATCATCACCACTACTATCATCACCTTTTTATACTTTTCGTTCATCCTTATCCATGAGGTATAGGTGTGTAGAGGATGATGACGGTGGTGTCGATCGAGATAGTGAAGAGCCAATCACAAGAGTGGCCACATTCTCCTTCTCCTTCTCATTTTCACTTTCATCATCAGATGAGCCACTTGATGATTAATGTTCGTGAGCCAATCACCAACAATATAGGCCTTGCCATTCTTCTTGTGAAATTCCTTCTTCTTGTCATCTTTCTTCTTATATGGCTTGTTCTTCTTCTTCTCATCATCATCATCACTTGAGTCATCTTTCTTGCCCTTGTACCTTTTCTTGTATTTGTCTTTCTTGGGTTTGGGGCATTGATGAGCTAGATGACCAAGATCTCCATAAATGTAGCAATTTATTTTGGAGATGGGCTTCCTTCTACTACTAGTGAAGAATTTCTTCTTCTTGCCATCAAACTTGATACAATTCTTGTTTAGCTTCTTGAACATCTTGGTGGTTCTTCTCACCAAGAGGGCAAGGCTTTCATCATCAATCTCATTACCACTTGAGCTATCATGATCAACTTTTGCTTTGCCCCTCTTCTCTTGGCTAGCCTTGAATGCCAAATCTTTCTTCTTGGTGGAAGAAGAGCCATCTTGTGAAGTAATGTGCATGATACATCTCATGTGCATTGATCTTCCCCAATATTTGAGTTGGCATTGTGGTGGAAAGATCACCTTAATGAAGCACCATCACAATATGCCCATATTTATCAATGGGGAGGACACTCAAGATCTTTCTCACAACATCGGATGGTTGCATTCAAGTGAGTCCAAGAGCACTGACCTCATCTACAAGAACATTCAAGCATGAATATATTTCATTAGTACTTTTACTAGGAAGCATTTCAAATGAATTAAGCTTCTTCATTACAAGGTGATAGCGTTCCTCACGCTCACTCTTGGTTCCCTCATGAAGAGCACAAATGTCCGACCATAGTGAATGTGCGTCTTTGTGGTTCCACACATGGTTAAAAACATCCTTGTAAAGGCCTCTAAAAAGAGTATTTCTAGTTTTTGCATTTCACTTCTCGTAGTGAACCTCATCACCTAAAAGGTTAGCGGGATCCCTAGGTGTTGGGAAACCTTGTGAAGCGGCTCTAAGCACTCCAACATCTGAAGCCTCTAAGTACGCCTCCATGTGAATTTTCCAATAAGGAAAATCATCTCCCTCAAAGACCAAGGGGGTCCATCACCATGGGATACCTTGCTCTAGGTGGTAAAGCCTAATTTAAGGAGCATGAGGCTCCAATACCAATTGAAAGGATCAAGATGCCTTAGAAGGGGGAGTGAATTGGGTAGAATTATTGAAAGAAATTTAGAATTAGCCCAATTCACTCCTCTATTGGGCATCTTAATCCTTTTAGACCCATTATCATAGACTTGGGAGCTCTCCACCGATTTACCAACTGACTTCCTATTTGAATTTTGACATGTGTTATCCAAGTAAACACCATTGGGAGCCAACCATCACCGTTGGATCGTAAGGCAGTGGAATGAAGGGTCGTCCGGTGCCCCCCTAGTGCTGCCCAACACCCTAGGTGCTCCACTGACCTTGCCACTGCCTACAAATACTCCTCCCCTCACTATACACTATAAATAGTGGGTGTAGAGCTCGGTGGAGAAGTGCCCCATTCATATTCCAAGCTCTCCAAGCTTCTCTTAGCTTTCTAGCTTAGCTTTAACTATAGAGTAGTAGTATAGTAGTGGAGTAGAGCAAGAGCGGAGCTTCTCGAAGTCCGAAAGAGTCTTCTAGGTCTGGTATATCTCCTTTGTAGTTCTTTCATTTCTGCATTACTTTATCCAGTATTTATTTTAGTACTTTATTCTAGTGTTGTTTGCTTTACTTTAAGTACTTAATCATTAGTGTTCATCATTAGTGAGTTAGGTGCTTGTTGTTTGACATTAGTAGCATATGTTATCTTATCATTAGTAGTCTTTCGTTAGTACCGATTTCACTGTCTAGTTAGGGTGCTTTGATCTCATTTCATTAGAGCTTGGATCGAAATAGTAAGTTTATAGATTAAGCATGGTGCTTAGGCTATAGATTAAGTGTGGATACGGCTAGGCCTCCGGTTAGATTGTGGTAGGTCGTACATGGTGACAGTCTTGTCCATCCTCTATATTCACCATGATAGGTCTAGTTATTAAATCATAGGACTCATGGTAGACCTTATCTATTTAACTCTCCTAGTTGGTAGGCGGGCTGTGCCCTAAAATACTTTTGCATTTCTCCTAGTTATTTTTGTACCCTTAGTTACTAGAAGGATATATCACTCGCTCTTCCACCTAGCTATCTCTGATTAGCTTGTCAGTGGTAGTTAGTTTAGATATTTCACACTCATCCTTCACTATCGTTCACCTATCTAGGATCAACTCAAGCCTTCCTCTAGCAAATTCTAGTCCACTTATAAATTCTAGCTTTTCGCTTTTCTATAGGATAAATTATAAATTCGACACTCGATACTCACCGAGCGAAGTGTTACGTGATAGTTCTGTGCGCTTACGAAATCCTCCAATAGTCGTTAAGAAATATCAACAAACATTTCTGACGTCGTTGCCGGGAATACAATCCTGGTAGTGACGCTAAGAAATGCCAACAGTTGATGCAATCGATATCATAATATATATAAAATAATAACAACAACAACAACAACAACAACAACAACAATAATAATAATAATAATAATAATAATAATAATAATAATAATAATAATAATAATAATAATAATAATAATAACGATGAAATATATAGAAATAGTAAATAAATAAATACATAACATAAATAAAAATGATAAAATCTCAAGCAAAGAATAAGGAACAAATGAAACACGTGTAATAGAGAAAATTTTAAAAGAATACCACATGGATACTTTTCAACATCCTAAAATATACCATAAAACATCAAATATAAACTAACTGAACATCACTAAATTCATCATAGAACATTGCCTAGATATTACGTGAACATCACTAAATACATCATTATACGAACATCATAAAATACATTAGTTAGAACATCACATATATATTACGAGAACATCGTAAAATACAAAATAGAACATCATGTAATAGTTATGTATCATAAATATTAATATTTTTTAATATATTTAGTCAAATTTATTTCTCGGAAAACGAAAACGACGGACATTTAGGGACGAAGAGAGTATCTCATATAATATAGAAAATAAAAAATTCTAAAAAATATTAAAATAACTAAATAAAGTAAAATGGTAACGAAAAATGCACATAAAAGACTATAGAAACAAAAATGCACATAAAAGTTTAAAGAATAAAAGACCATATAAATAACAAACAAAAGAACAAATAAAGTAAGAAAAAGAATAAAAAAGATTTGAAAAATACTCGGTACGCAGCCTAGGAAACTACCCCGTATAAGCATTACGAACTACTCCATATAAACAATGTTGTGGGCCATGCAGTTACACTATCTATGTGTCGCATTGGGTTGTGACTGCCGATACAACATCCGTACTCATAGTACGACACGTGGCTCCCATCCGAGTGATCGAAAAGGGAAGATTTTTGCATTATAGGTACCTCGTAGAATAAAAAGAAAATAATAAAAGTAAAACTAAAAAAATTAGAGTAATTAAAGTAAAATAAAAAATATAAAAAAGAAATAAAAATAATAAAATACACACAAAACATAAAAAGAAATAGAAAAGGAGAAAAAAATTGAAGGAGGGAAAAAATAAAACATGAAAACAGAAAATATAAATAAAATATTGAATCATATATAATAAAAAATGAAATAAAAACAAAAAGAAAAATAAGAAATAAAGAACCACAAAATTTAGTAGTAGTAGTATAGCTGAAAAGGAAGAAAAATAAGACAAGAATAGAAAGACATAGAAAAGAAAAAGAAAAAGAAAGAAAGAATAAGGAGAGAAATCAATAAAAAGAAAATAAAAGAAAAAATAAAAATGAAAAGAATAATGAAAAATCATATCAAATGAAAAATAAATAAAAAATAAAGAAAGTAAATAAAAATAATAAGAAAAGGATAGAATAAAATAAAATAAAATAAAAAAGAAATAAAAGAAACATAAATAATGAAAAAAAATAAAAAAACCACATAAAACAAACATAGAAATATAAATAAAAATGAAGCACCAAAAGAAAAAAGAGAAAGAGAAAAAGAAAAGAAAAAAAGAATAGAAATGAAATGAAATGAGAAGAATAAGGAAAAGAAAAATAAAAGTGAAACTAACGTAACCCTACGTCGCTTCCATGGATGCATTGACTTCCGCGCGCCGCGGTTTCTCGCGCGACTGTTCGGTAGGAGGATCGGGTCTGGCCGTTCGGACCAGATGAATCCCGGTAGATGGTCCCTAGGCGTTGGTGCGAGAATTTTGTGGCATTGTACGGAATAATAGAGCAAATTTAAATATTAAAATTGAAATGAAAAAAAGAAAGGGAACAAATAATTGAACGGTCTGCCCCATGGGCGGTTCTAGGGTATTCCTACGTACCCAACTTTTCTTTATCCTCTTTAGTATATATGTATATATACTTATACATATAAATGTATAGTAAAGTATTTTGTGATATTTTCGCATTTTAGCCCACCACAGCCCAAAAAACAAACTATCGGCCTCGCTCTCTACCTCTTCCACCTCATAGGATGGCCCGTGAGGCCTCTCTGGCTCTCCACCGCCATACTCATCTCCTCTAATTCCATGATTTGTCGAGATAGCTACATCCTACTCCCTATCGCGCCCTCGCCTCCTGATTCCTGAATCTTGAACCCTAGTTGTGGGCTGCCGGTTGCGGCTATTCCGCTAGTGGATGGCACGCGGGGCCATGCAAGCATGCAGCGGTAGGTGCAGCACGGTCGCGTGGCACCGGGCAGTGGCTGTGGCTACACTTGTGTGGCCGGCATCACTGGTTCTGCCTTTGTGCACTCAACGCCCTGGTCGTCGCCACGTCATCCCTCTTGTCGCGCCACCATGCATGGCGCGGCACAGACGTTTCATCATGCCAGGGAAATAGGCACAGCCAAAAGTGTTAGTTTTGAAAAAAAATAGTGTTAGATTTAAAATTAGTTTACAAAAAGTGTTAAAAATAAAATAAAAATCGTAGTTGAGGAGTTATCTAGTCCAACTGTCCAACTGAGGATAAGAGTATTTACATTTCACAAATAACAAATTTCCAATTGCAAGGTGAGTAAACCAAATTTGCACTTGCAAGCCACGAAGAATCGCAAGTTAAAGCATCATTGTAGTATTTTTAAATTTTCCAGTTTCATGCACATCTTAGAACTAAATAATTTGTCATTTGACTATTTTTTCTGACTTTAATTATCGGTAACATACTACTCTAAACTATATTTTAAACCTATAATTGAAATTTGTTTATGTGAAAGTGAAAATACCAAGATTGAAATCCTAGCTCTGCCACTGGTCTTGCCCTTTGCTTTTGAGTACCTTCATGCCACGAATCAAGCGAAGAAAAAAAAATCCCACCACTTTACTTCCTGAACGAGCGAATGAACTCGTGTAGAACAAAATCCACGATCCATCTCCAAAGCTCCAACATAATCAAGATGTCCTTCTTGAGATGTTGGCCTCTCTGCACGAATCTCCTCCTCAATTGATCTCTCTTACCCCTCTCCGAATCAAGCCTAGCCACGAGCGGATGAGCATCAACGACGCGCGGGTGAGCTCGGCCACTTGCGGCGGTAGTGCGTGGGCAAGCTCAGAGAGCCACAGCGATGCACATGGGCAAGGTATGAGTGGTGTGTGTCATCATGATGTTGCGCCTGCTGCTTCTTGTTGTCACAATAGGGGAGCAGCGGATGCAAGCGAGGAGGGCAAACAGCGGTGCGCGGGCGAGTTTGGCCTGCTACGATGGCATGAGGCGAGCCCACCCATGAGCATGAGCGATGGTTGGGTGAGCTCGGGCAGCCGTAGTGATGCTTGCAGGTGATAGGTGAGGCACGAGCAGTGAGCGGCATCATGGTGCTACCCCTGCTACTGCTTGTCGTCACACTAGGGTGAGGTGTTGGCACCTGCTCCAACGGTGGATGCAGTGTTGAGGAGAAATAATCAGAATTGCAAGGTAGCATTCAGATATAAAATGGCCGAATTTTTTTATATTTTCAGCCCTTTTTTTGAAAAAAAAATCACAAATATGCCCCTGGAGGTATGATTTCAAAATCTGGACCCTTAGCTCAGTGCCATCTTTGCTGGCACCGAGCTTACACTGCTCAGCGCCTGAGGCCGAGCTTGGGGCCATGTTGGCGGCACAGACGCTGACATGGTAGCCATCTCGACGTTGTGGATCTTAGCGCCGAGCTCGGCGCCAACAATCCTGGCGCCAAGCCCTCTCTTATGTATGGGCCCTCCCTTCCTTTCTCTCTTCCTATCTCTTTCTCTCTACCGCCCATCACCGCTGTCGTACCATCCCCGCCCACATGCCCAAGCCGCCGCACCCGCGCTCAGGTAGTTGATTTAGTTAGTGATCTAGTGAGATAGATATGTAGATAGATAGAAACATAGATATATAGGTACATAGATATAGTTAGATATGTAGATAGATTGAAACATAGGTACATAGACATAACTATTTTGTGAGTACACTGTATATATATACGTAGTTATTATCTTATTTACTTAGTTTGTAGTTAGAAAGTACTTATTAGGTACTATCTATCATCTAATTTGGACTAAAGGACATGCGTTTCATTATTTGTTTGAAATAGATCGACAACCTAGTGACCATATATCATAGAGGCACCGTTGAATATGATCGCTATGGATATGTTGAGTTTATTGATATGCAAAGTGTGCCTGTGCTATTCAATAATAGGCCTTCATTTAGTGAGATGGTTGCAAGGGCTTGGTAGGAGCTGCATTGCCTTAGAGATGATGATGATGGCATTGCAATTGAGGGTGTACTGCACCTTTTATGAGTGTACATATGTTCATGAAGTAATGGGAGACTATGTTTTATTCTATGTAGGACCTTTCGCTCCTTCGTCCTAGAACCCACAATGGGTTCTTAGACATGCAGTACAACAATAGGTATACTCCTTTCCGACAAAGAGCTGGCCTAGATGTCATCTCTTTTTAGGTTCATCGTGGGTTGCCTAAGTTTAACTCAGCGGCCATAACTACGTTGGTTAATAGGTATTATCTTCAATCATTGCCTCCATTCATTGCCATTTGTTCATGCGCTTACCTTTTTGACATGTAATCTTTCTTTGTCTAAAATGTAGGTGACGGCCGGAGACTCATAGCTTCCAATTACCTTTCGAAGAGACGACTGTCACGCTCTAGGACTGTCAGAAGATGCTAGGCCTAAGGATTCACGGCAACGCAGTTACTAGGCAGTGTAGGTCAGAAGGCTGGAGAGCACGAGTAGAGGCCTTCCTTGGGCGTGAGGTTGGTGAGAAAGGGGCTTGCACTTCTAGAGTTCTAATCTCCTGGCTTCGGCAAGAGTTCGCATAGTGCCTCGAGGAGGCAGATGAGGAGACAGTTGGATACTACTGCAGGGCATGGATCCTACACCTGTTTGCCTACGTTCTCTTCCCTAAAGCCATAGGTGACACTACATCATGGATGTGGGTCCACTGCCTCAGTGACTGGGACCAGGTAGGTCAGTACAGCTGGGGCTCTACAGTCTTGGGTTTTCTTTATCGACAGCTATGCGAGGGGTGTTGTGGGACTTCGTCCATAGCGTCACTTGGTGGATACGTGTACCTACTTCAGTTATGGATGTGGGCTCATCTACCAATTGGTCGTCCTAAGGTTTTGGCTCATCGTGAGTGGTTCCTAAGGTTACAGCGAGCGTACATTAAGTTCACGAACGAGCTAGACATGCTCATGGCATCTAGTGTAAGTAAATTTTATTTCCCATGCTAGTTTAAAATGGTTTAGTATACCATCTAACATCCTTGTTTGGACATGTTGCAGGTGTCGTGGGAGCCATATGATCGATAGAGGGCACTTCCTTTTCATTTGAGCAACATGTGTGGGTGCGACGATGACTTCTATAGGATGAAGTACCCTCTAATCTATTTCTATGCTGTTGAGTTCCACCTACCAGATAGAGTTACACACCAATTTGGAGTGAGACCGCTTTGGCCAAAGGCTCCGTTCTCGACTGGTATTGACTTACACAAGTAAATGTTTTGCTATTTCAAATATCTTGTGATGGTCCATTTCCATTAATATGGTGACATGTACATGGATTCAAGTAATGATTACATATGTGCAGGTTGGATCGTTAGAAGAATAGAAAGATTTTTGACTGAGAGAAGCACCACCAGTACTACATTGAGCAATGGGAGTAGATGCACGACAACATGGATGAGAACAATGACCTGCACACGAACCGTGAGTTCAGGTGATACCAAGCTTGGTACCAACGTGTGACATGTTGCAAGCTAAGGCTACAATGGACAGAAGATGACTACGCTGACATTGAGTCCTCTGACGATGAAGACACGGTGTACGACCAATCTACTCGTGCAGGAAGGTAGGTGGAGGCCGGATCAATCTTGGACAGAGTAGTAAGTTAGTTGCCTTATTTTTCTATATTAAGTTGCATACCAATACATTATGCGTTAGAGGTATCTATTTTAGTTAGTGCCACCTTTGAGCCATAGCATCCTTATAATATGTTAGATTCTTATACAAAAAAAAACAAAACATGTTGCTATCTATTTAGAAGTATTATTACTGAGAACTTTGTTGTAGGGCAATACCCTCAAATGCTCCATTGAATACATTGAGCACACTCGTCTGAGAGTCAGGGACGACGACACGTGTAGCTTCCTAGACGTAAGATTCAAAATATTCTTTCAAACATATTATTAATATGTTAGATTCTTTTAGTTAACATAATTTTATACAATAGAGGCTGTCATGTTAGCTACGCCGTGCGGCTGCTCGTTGTGGTTGCAGGACAGCCATGACATAAGATGTGTACGTTCCTTCCATAGGCAAAGGAGGCTTAGGTTCCTCTAGCCAAGCACCTATAGGGGATGAGGACGACGACGACGACGTGGACTAGAGACACGAGGAGCTTGGCCCCTCTTAGCTCTAGGACGCTCCCTCGACTCAGCCTACATAGCCTCCAGGCACTAGGTGATGCCGTCCATTTGACCCTTACACTCTAGGTACTATCGCTCTTGGTCACAAGGGTAAGTGTAAGACTAGGAGGTAGTGAGGGTCTGTGGTAGATGTTAGTATGTACTATTATGGATTTTGTAGTTACTTTTCTATAACTATTTGGGACTGTATGGACATTGTGGACTATTTAGTCTATGCAGGACATGTTATGTTGATTGTGATATTCGTTGTGATTGTATTGCGCTCTTTGGACGATTAAATGTTTGGATTATATAATGATGTCTCTGTTCGTAACTGTGGATGCTCCGGAAATAAGGGAAACTCTTATGAATTTTTTCCATGAATCATTAATTACACAACACTGCTAAAAAGGCACAAATATAGTACACAGATTAAATATAAATTCATTAGAACATGTATAGACCAATCGTATCATACAGACGCTTTGCAGATGAATCTAGGCTTTTTAATAACAGTAAACGAATCTAGACTTTTCCGATAATGAAAATAGACTTTTCAGTTACAAGGACAAGGAGTACGATGACAGCAGCGATTTATCACTTCACTTACATAGTACATATATAGCATCTAGGCTTTTCAGTAATAATGGATGAATCTAGGCTTTTCAGATAATGAAAATAGACTTTTCAACTACAAGGACAAGGAGTACGATGACAATAGCGATTTATCACTTCACTTACATAGTACACCTATACCATCTAGGCTTTTCAGTAACAGCAAATGAATCTAGGCTCTTTAGACAATGAAAATAGACTTTTTAGTTACAAGGACAAGGAGTACGATGATAGCAATGATATATCACTTCACTTACATAGTACACCTATAGCATCTAGGCTTTTTAGTGATTTATCATGTCAACGACGAATATGCTTTTCAGGAAATGAATCTAGGCTTTTCAGTGTCCATTGAAATAGGCTCTTCAGTAAAACTAATTAGGCTTCTTGTGACTAGTTAAAACACATTAAAATGGCAACTAAACCTACCTCTGCGTATATATACGCAATGCTGGATGCATTGCTACTTACTTCCTAACTAGTATTTTTTTGTTGCAGTACCAATGTTTGGAGGGTCATCTAGATAGAGAGGAAAGAAGAAGGGAACTACCATTGTGTGGGAGGGTTCTCTTGATCTTATTTCTTTAAGGAAGCTCTTTATGAGAGGTTTCTAGTTGAGAGCAAAAGTGATTTCACCAAAGAGGCACCACTGAGAGGATATGATGAACGAAAAGAAGAGTGGCCAAAATGCATGTATGGTGAGGACTGCCTAGTGCAGATATTCACTGAGGTAGATGGAGGTCGTCGTTTCTTCAAATACCTGCGAGCATAGGTAATTGCTATTACTATTAGTTTCTTTAATATATTCCTCTTCTATACAACTTACATGACATACTTATTGCAGTCTTCCTTGGCTGAAGAAAACTATGGGTTCACTAGGTGGGTCAATTCTCGACCTATTTATCCACATGCGGAGTACATCTACTACCTGTAGGACCATATCTTCGATCTAGAAAGAGAAGTTAGCAGCGGTTACAAGGATATAGGACAGGATGACAACAACAATGGTGTCGATTCACAGGAGGTACTCTGTAATGATCTATATTGCACCTACTCTAACCACAAGAACAAGGGGCCTCCACCACCATCCCCGCCACCACCACCACCAACAATGGGAGCCTACTGTGGAGAAGGTGCAACACAATTTGCTATGTGCTCACACTACTAGGATGACTTTATCTTATTCACATGGCATATCTATGTGTTTGTTGTTTGGTTTAATTACCTAAGGCATGTTAGGTTTATTCGAAGGAACTCTGTACCCTAGTTCGGTACATATTCTCACATGCCATTTCATGTGTTTTGTGTGTTGAATTGTATAAGCCCTACTTCGTTAGGTTTTCTTTGCAGCGCATGATCACATTTTACTACGTCCGTAATATTAAGTTGAATATTATGACCACAAATAATGAAAATAACCACATAATGAAAAATCCAATACTATGCCACACTAAACAACACAATAATACTAGAAGTATGTGCCGACAGTAAACAACATTGTTCATGAATGAACCATAGAACTAGCAAGTCATGGAGACTACCGAGTGCAACAAGGCCACTTTCTCTTCCTCAGGGCATCAGGATTCTCCTTCATCGCTGCTTTCGCTCGACGTGCACGCTCAAGCTTCTTCTCCCTCTCCTCCCTGTACGCAGCAACACGCCTCCTTTCCTCTACTTTCTTGTGCTCCTTTTTTGCAGCCTTCACTCTGCATCTCTTCTCTATCATCTTCTTGTCCTCTACCTCCTACCGCAACAGTTTCTGCATCCATTCCTTGTCTTCAGGCTTAATCTCAGTGTCGATCCACTGCTCAAAATCACAGAGCAGTGAGGGGGTCTGCAAATAATGCAATTGTTATAAAACAAAAAAATAATGCAAGATGTCATATGACACAAACATCAATTCCTCACCATCTTGTTAATGCGGCGCTGACGAAGTGTAGGCTCAAACGAAAAATTGGAATACATACAATACCTCTGTCTATACGTGTCCTCTTTATCAGACTTGTCTACCTTGCAAGGATCGCCGCAAAAGCACATGGGCACTAGAACACCACTAGGCAGAGGCAATGGGTCGAAGGCATTTCCGGTTATTCGGCCATAACTACAATACAACCAATTTCGTTCTAAGAACCGAAAGCAATTAACATTAAACCCTAAACCTAAGGTTTCCCATTTGATGCACAACAATGAACCCATAACATAACAACATACGCTGCGGTTACCTTGGTTTGCTAGCTTTTTCACGTCTTGGCATCCTACGGTTGTATAATACAAATATTAAAAATTATATGAAACCCTAAGTAATGACGATTCTTAGGTTGAAAAATCCGACTAATATATACCAAATCGATGCAAAAAAAACTAGGAGGAGAGCGAGGATACCTTGCTCTCAAAGATCTATGGATCAAATCAAAGTTTCTAAGGTCCAATATATCGATTCATGAGGTAGGACGAAGTAGGGAGAGAAAAACCCGAGAGGGAGGAGAAAGAAGAGGAAGAAGGCTTGGGTAGAAAGGTTGGGGGTGGGGTTAAAACACCACCTCGGCGCCATAGATCCTGACGCCTAGCTCGGCACTAGAATCTACTATGCCAAGCTCGGCACCACGATCTACGGCGTTGAGCTGCATGCTAAGTCACCGCCACGTCTACGTCGAGCCCAAGACCTCGGCGCCTGCAACGATGGCACCGAGTTAAGAGTCCAGATTTTGAAATCTTATTTCTAGGGGCATATTTGTGATTTTTTTTAAAATGGCTAAAAAATAAAAAAGTCGGATAAAATGGGCAGCCCGTCGATGGAGAAATAAGCTACAACTTAGTGGAGAGATCAGTTTCACATCAGGGCACTGGAAAAGCCAGGTTTAATGTAACCTAGCTTATTTCCTAGCCAGACTTAGGCCGAAGAAGTGAACCAAACACACTCTATAAGATTGTAACTCAAGTTCGAAAGACTCGTGTCTAGTGATGATACATAGTCCAATCTCAAGATGTTTTTGGCTCCATTGCAACGCATGGGCACGTTTGAGCTAGTATAGAAATAAATATAGGTACACTACTTTTTAGAGCTACGGCCAATATCGTATGTAGTACTAGTAGAACGTACTCGCTCCGTCCAAAAAAGAATGTAATTCTCGTTTTTTGAAAAATCAAACGGTTTAAACTTTGACTAAATTTATATAAGAAAATATTATCAATCATGATATAAAATGAGTACAGTTAGATTATTTATTAATTATATTTTTATAATAAATTTTATATAAAGACATAAATATTAATATTATTTATAAACTTATTGATTGACATCTTGTAATTGCATTTTTTTATGGACGTGATGGAGTGAGTACTCCGCAGGTAGGAGTACAAGCTAGGCCTTGTTTAGTTGCTTCTAACTCCCAACTTTTATACTATGTAAAAAGAAGATTTTTCGTCACATCAAATTTATGGTATATGTATGAAGTATTAAATATAGACAAAATTAAAAACTAATTGCATAGTTAGATTGTACTTTACGAGACGAATGTTTTGAACCTAATTAGTCAACGATTGAACAATTATTACTGAATACATACGAAATTCTACAATGCGCTACAGTGTTTCATAGTAAATCCGGCGGCGTCGAATCCGTCGAACTAAGGGGGTGTTTGGTTCCATGGACTAAATTTTAGTCCATGTCACATCGAACGTTCGGATGCTATTTAGGAAAACTAAATATGAGTTAATTATAAAACTAATTACATAGATGGAGACTAATTTACGAGATGAATCTATTAAGCCTAATTAATCCGTCATTAGCACATATTTACTGTAGTACCACATTGTCAAATCATGGACTAATTAGGCTTAAAAAATTCGTCTCGCAAATTAGTCACAATCTGTGCAATTAGTTATTTTTTTCATCTATATTTAATACTTCATGCATGTGTCAAACATCCAATGGGACAGAGACTAAAATTTTCCTGTAGAAACCAAACACCCCCTAAACGTGGCCCTAGCGGTAGATCAATGAAAATGATGGAGAGAGGGACACTTTTAAAACCTTTTTTATGTTTCACGCATCCAGGGGCAATGGCAGTAGAGAGAGACGAGGCCACAGAGCAAGCAAGGAGAGAGAGAGAGAGCGCGGGCGAGACCACAGCATAGCAGCTTGCAGCAAGGGAAGAGAGAGAGAGAGGAGGAGGAGGAGGGAGCGTGTGAGTTGGGACTTGGGAAAGAACTGAGCAGAGAGGCACAAGGCAGGCAAGGGCACGCGGTGCTCCTGCTTGCCCCCACCTCCTCCCTGTTCTATACTCTCGCACGCCCAGGCCCGTCCCCTCCCCATCAGACGCACCGAGCCAAGAATTCCTCCACGTCATACCTTCGCCCGGCGAGATTATGTGGGATTAGGTAGATGAGGGTGGCGTTGTTCGGTGCCCAGCGGAACGGGGCCGCGGACCTCGTCGGAGGCGGCAAGACGCTGTTCTGGCCGCAGGAGAAGGCGAAGGCGAAGGCGCTGTTGGAGCCGAGGTCCGTGCTGGACTGCACGCGGAGCCCCAGCCCCAACAACTCGACATCGACGCTGTCGTCGTCCCTGGGCGGCGGCCCTGCGGACTCGACCGGCGTGGCGGTGGTTTCGGACAGCAGCGCCGCCGCCGCCGAAGCCACCAAATGGGGAGCCTCCGGTCAGCACGGCGGCGGCGGCGGCGGGAAGGAGGACTGGGCCGGCGGCTGTGAGCTGCCGCCGATTCCCACCGGCCTCGATATGGAGGTCGCCGGCGGCGGCGAGAGCTGGGACGCCATGCTCGGCAACGCCGCTGCGCCGGGGCAGGACCAGACGTTCTTGAACTGGATCATTGGGGCCGCCGGCGACCTGGATCAGCCAGGGCCGCCGCTCCCCGTGCACCAGCAGCCGCTCCTTGACAATGTGGGCTTCGGGTTCCCGGCGGCGGACCCCCTGGGTTTCACGCTTGATCCCCACCTCGGCGGCGTTGCTTCGGACATGTCGTCCCCTGGTGCGCTGTCGCACGCTACCAACAGCGGCGGCGGTGGCAACAAGGCGTCCTCGGCCTTCGGCCTCTTCTCACTGGAGTCTGCTTCCCTCCAGCCGCCGCCTCCGGTGCTGTTCCACGAAGGTATCGACAGAAAGCCCCCTCTTCTTGGTGCGCAGCCGCCCGGCCTCCTCCACCAGTACCAGCACCAGCCGACCCCCGCCACAACCTTCTTCATGCCCATCCCTTCCTTCCCCGACCACAATCAGCAGTCGCCACTCGTCCAACCACCGCCCAAACGTCATCAATCCATAGGAGATGACCTCTATCTCGCTCGAAACCGGCTTCTGACGCCGGCGGCGGGGCAAGGTCATGCCTTTCCACCACTTAATGGCCCTGCTCCATTCCAACTCCAGCCTTCGCCACCACCTCCCCACGGGGCGATGAAGACGACGGCTGCGGAGGCAGCGCAGCAGCAGTTGCTGGACGAGCTGGCGGCGGCGGCAAAGGCCGCCGAAGCAGGCAATTCCATTGGCGCGCGAGAGATATTGGCGCGGCTCAATCACCAGCTTCCCCCGCTCGGGAAGCCGTTCCTCCGCTCCGCCTCCTACCTCAAGGAGGCCCTCCTCCTCGCGCTCGCCGAAGGCCACCATGGCGGCTGCCACCTCACATCACCACTCGACGTTGCCCTCAAGCTCGCGGCGTACAAGACTTTCTCTGACCACTCGCCCGTGCTCCAGTTCACCAACTTCACCGCAACGCAGGCGCTTCTTGACGAAATTGTCGGCAGCACATCGTCCTGCATCCATGTCATCGATTTTGATCTTGGTGTTGGAGGCCAGTGGGCTTCTTTCTTGCAGGAGCTTGCACACCGCCGTGGCGCAGGTGGTGCAGCTCTGCCGTTCGTTAAGCTCACTGCCTTTGTATCAGCGGCTTCCCACCATCCACTGGAGCTGCGTCTTGCGCGTGACAACATTGCACAGTTTGCTGCAGACCTTGGAATTCCCTTTGAGTTCAGTGCTATCAGTGCTGATATGATCAACCCTTCAGAGCTCATTTCTGCCAGTGGTGATGAAGTTGTAGCTGTTGTCCTCCCGGCTGGTTGCTCTGCTCGTGCACCACCACTGCCAGCGATCCTTCGGTTGGTAAAACAGCTGGCTCCTAAGATTGTGATAGCCATAGACCATGGCGCTGATCGTGCTGATCTTCCGTTCTCACAGCACTTCTTGAATTGCTTTCAGTCTTGCATGTTCCTCCTTGATTCGCTTGATGCTGCTGGCATTGATGCTGATTCTGCCGGCAAGATTGAGAGGTTCCTGATTCTGCCAAGAATTGAGGATTCGTTGCTTGGGCGGGGCAAGGTGGACAAGCCAATTGCATGGCGAAGTGCATTTGCAGCTGCTGGGTTCGTGCCTGTTCCGCCCAGCAATTTGGCGGAGGCACAGGCCGACTGCCTCCTGAAGCGGGTGCAGGTCCGTGGTTTCCACTTGGAGAAATGTGGGGTCGGGCTCACACTATACTGGCAGCGTGGCGAGCTTGTCACTGTATCAGCATGGCGGTGCTGATCAGCTCAGGTATCAGCATGGCGGTGCTGATCAGCTCAGCAATCGACACCTTTGCGCACCAATATTTCACCACCTTGCTGGCATCTTCAACTCCAGTAATGTGTATTTTGTCTTGCAATTTAAGTGTTGCAAAGGAAACTAATATATTGGTGTTGAACCCTTCGTGTTGATTATCTTTGCAACTTATTAGCTAGAACTAGTGGACTTTTAGCGATGTTGGTGTCAATGTCTCATTGTCTCTAGGGTAATGTTGTTGCTCTACGTTTTTACCCTGCTTGCTCTCAGGCCACTAGACATCTCATGTCATCTGAAACACTGCTTGTGTGGAGAGGGTATAATTAACCTATCAAATGTTTGTGGTACAGTATTAATATGTGTTTTGTGTTTCTTTATATCAGTTCTTGTTCTTACGGTATTTTTGTTGTGCGGTTCAATTGTTATGGATCAAACTTTAATATGTCCTGTTACCTCATCTGCAATTCGCTTCAGATTGCTGATGCCATCCATCATCATACTGCCAAAATTTGGGTCTGACTTTCATTAGACTCAAGCATTCAAAATTAGTATTGTTACGGACAATTAGGCCCTGTTTGGTTACCCCTCCTAAAACCTTTAGGAGCTAAAATCTGGATAGAATCTGTCTAAAGAACCAAACACCCCCTTCTAAAACCTCCTAAAAGTTTTAGGAGGCTGGTTTTTCTTTAGGAGCTCCACCCCCTCCTAAAACCTCCTAAAGTTCTTCCTGGACCCCCACTACCCCTCATTTATTGCCCCCTCCCCCTCTCTCTCTCTCCTAAAGAAGGGTAAAAGTGTCTTTGTTCAACAACATTTATTGCTTTTAGTCAGTTTTAGGAGGTGCAACCAAACACTCTTTTAGAAGGTTTTAGAATGCTGCCTAAAACTTTTAGGAACTAAAGTTTTAGGAGCTCGGAACCAAACAGGGCCTTATTTCAAAAGGTTAGCGTGCTGGTCGTGCTTAGAGTTTGAACCAGCTGTGTTGGAAATAGTAGAACTAAAGTTTTGTTTCAAGAAGATAATTAGAGATTGTTTAGAAGTTTACTGGTGCACATAGTGCATCTCTATTTGAGCTGTACTCGTAATGGTCCATTCCTAATGTAGTAATGTGGAATTAAGAGGGTTTTTTTTAGCATAGGGTATGAGTTCCGTGTTGAAACAATCTTGGAATTTAGAGCCCGTTGGGTGCAGCTTCTCGCTTGGCTCCTAGAGATGTTTTTTTTTTTGGCTCCGCCAGCCAAACGGGTGAAGGCAGCAGTGCTCCGTGTGTGAAGCTCTGCGTTTCCTGCTGACTGGAGCCGCAGACGAGAGGAGGAGCCAAAAAAAAAAACGAGCTTCACCCGGCTCCATCCTCCGTCTTTGTGGGCCCAGGCGAAAATACCCCTCGTCAGACATGGGTGCCGGAGCATCGCCGCCGCACTGGACCATCGCCGTCGGTCCACGCAGCTCCAGGACGGACGTAGACTCGAGGCGGAGTGGCGTGGGGGCAGCGGGGTCGCCGTCTCGCCGAGGCGCGGGTGCGCAGGGCGAGGTGACGCTCGAGCGCGCGGGTGCCGGAGCGCCGCCAGCAGAGGTGCACGCGTCGCTAGGCAGCAGAGGTGCGCGGCCAGCAGCCGAGTCGCCTTCTCACCGAGCGCGTGGGTGCGTCCAGAGGATGAAGACGCTCGCGCACGCGCGTTCGGCCATGCGAGCGAGCAGATAAGGCACTCGCGTGCGGCTGTTGCAACCATAATCGAGCGGATAAGGTAGCAAAAGGAAAAAAGAAAATAGAAACAAAAAGAAAAAAGAAAAAAAGAAAAAAAGGGTATTTTGGAGATTCTATCATTTCTTACCATCGGGAGAAGCTGTTTTGCCAAACGATAAAAAAAAACTGCTTTAGCTGTCCAGGTAAATATGCTCCACCATTGAAGCCACAAATGAAGCTATTTTGACTGGAGCTGGAGCTCTACCAAATGGACCCTTAGTTCGATATGAAATACAATGCTAAAAGAGAAAAAAATCAATGCCATGAGAGTCATACAACTTTAGGCGCAGCTCCTGGGGGCTCCGGCTCCTCATCTCGTGTACTGTAGCGGCATTGTAGCTATACTATAGCGAGAGCCGTTTCGGAAATCGAGACAGAAAATGAATTGGGGAGAGGAGCCGGAGAAACCACGATTTCGAGCTTCTCCGGCTCAGTGCTACAGTGGTCAGTGGCGGACCCAGCGGGTAGTCCAGGTAGGCCCGGGACTACCCGCCGTCGGGCAGCTCGCCAAGGACTCCAGGGCCGCATCCATGGCCGCCCATGGCCGACCTCCTTCCACCCCTGATCTCCACCGCGAACTTGCCCCACGGGTGCTGCCTGACGCCTCTGTAGTGCTTGCCCCTGGCCACGGCTGCCGCGGCCTCCTCCCACCTGGGCGTGGCGGCCGCCTCGCCGCCCTCGCTGCTGGGCGTCAGCGGCTCCGCTAGGTCCAGGAAGCCGCCGAAGCAGGAGGAGCCGTCGTAGGAGTAGGAGTAGGAGTAGGCCGAGTCGTCGGGGGACCTCGCCGGCTCGGGCTTCACGTGCGCGAAGGAGCCGTCGGGCAGCCAGCTGTAGGCGAAGGCGTCCTACAGCGCCCCGAACACCACCATGTCATCGGCGTCGTCGGTGCGGAACGGGAGCGAGCCGCTCCACCGGTCCGCCACCAGGCTCCCGAAGCTCTCGTCGGCCGGCCGCGCCGCCGCTGGCTCCTCCAGGAGATGCTGTCGGATGGTGTCCAGCACCAACGCCTCCGACGCTGGGTTCAGCAGCATCCTGGAATCGAGTTCTGTCTCTCGATTTGGTTTGTGAGCTGATGACGAAACTGAAGGAGGGAGTGAGCTGTGTGTGTGTCGAATGGGAATGGAAGAAGTGATCGAGTTGAACGGCGAGGGCTGGGCCGGGGGGCGGTTTATATAGGCGGAGGCGGGTTCACACCGGCGTCGCGGTTCGTTGAACTTTCCTAACCTGGAGCCACGTGACGGAATGGAGTTTTTCTGGGTAATAAAAAAAAGCAGCGGTCGAGGCCCAGTTAGGCGACGCTAATGCTAGTGCTAGTGATTGCAATCTATCTAGTCGAGTAGTTTACGGGGAGGGCCGCTGGCTTTCCGCTCTCGGCCGTTGGTTAGATTAGAAGAAGGATCGGATTAGCAGTCCGGTGGCGTCAGCGATGAGGTGGATCGCTCGCGTGGGGCGGCCTCGTCGCACGGGCGCCGACGATGGCGGAGGCAACATCGAGAGGTAGGGGAAGAGCCTGACAGGTAGGCCCGCTGGACAGTGACTGAGCGAGAGAAGGGCTTGGGCTGATTGGATCTATAGTCACTGAACTTTTTTAGATTTTATTGCAACTTTTTTAGTGAGTGAACTTTTTTAGATTTTATTGCAATTTTTTTGGTCAGCGAATTTTTTCAGATTTTATTGTATTGTGTTGAAAATTTTTGATTAGGACTACCCTCATTTCAAATCCTGGGTCCGCCACTGACAGTGGTGCTGCAGTAGTAGTGGAACCGGAACTGACGGGAGCCGTGCCAAAAAGGCCCTTAATTTGGACTTTGGTCCGGCTCTTTTCCCGTTATGGCTCCGGCTCTTGTTTCATGCTCCACCAGCCGAGGAGCCGGAGGAACAAAACTCCTCGCTTGGCCATATTAGCTTGAGACCGTGGTCTATATGGATCCATGTTTATTACTCCGTTTTAGGGGTTTGTTTGGTAGGTCTTCGTCTTCAATAAAAATAGCTGTTTGCTGCTTCTTTGAAGAAACAGTATTCTCAGGCTCCAACTTCAATAGTTAGAAAAATGTTTGGTAAAACAACACCCCCAAACAACTCCACCTCGACGTTGAAAAGCATGAACCATAATATCCTTTCCCTTTTTTCTTTTTTATTACTTTTTTTCGTTTTCTTCTCATTTTTCCTCTATTATCCATTTTCCCTTTATATTCTCTCTCCTCCTTATCGTGACTCCCACTGCAGGCCAACTCGCAGGCCAACTCGCCTCGCGTGGATCTCCAGCCCGTTCGGTTGGCTGGTTCATATCGTTGCTGGTTCGTGAAGAAGTACTGCTGGCTGATTTGTGTGAGAGAAAAATACTGTTCCGGCTAAAAATTTACGATCATTTACGACAAGCCACGACCTAACGAACAGGCTCTCATTTGTGTCTTCACGTTCTTCGCCACGCCTGCGCCATCTCCGCCTCTATCACGCCTGACCCCTATCCTCCGCGCCCGTGTTGAAGCCCTCTCTGCCGCGCCAGCGCCATCTTTGTCATGCCCTCTCCGATACACCATCCCGTCACCTTCATCACACGCTCTCTTGCCGCCCACAACATGCCGAAGCAGCTATCCAGGAAGAAGCCGGTAGGCAGGGCCACAGGGGCAGCAGTGTTAACTCGCATGCGTCTGCCAAGGGAGCGGGAGGAATCTGGTTTTTTTCTGCTCCGGTTGCGCCCTCCACCTCTCATAGATGTTCCACGTGATTTCCTTTTTTTATTTACTATTTAGAAATCCAATTGTGATGTTGATTGAATTCTACGCTACTACTCCATACATCCCAAAATATAAGGCATGAATATATTTTACAATTCAAAGTTTATAATATAAAAGCGGTAACATTGAATTTGCATTAAAAATACTTTCGAAAGTAGCCATCTAAGTATGATCCTGAAGACTGCACCAAGGTAAATCACACATTTTTGCAAATGTATCTTTTCATACATTTTGATTGTTATTACAATCCAGATAGGATTAAGTTAGTAGTTTTTATCCCTTGACAGTAAAAATAAATTGAATTCAAATTAATATTTACTAATTACAATTTATATGAATTATTTATTTATCTTTTTTCTTTACAATTCATTCGGAGATCAAACTATTACCATTTTATCGTTTCTATTCGAATTTCTATTTACTAATTGTGTTTTGCGTGTACTCTTTATTTAGGTACTTCCACGTCATATGGAAACCAAATTGTTAGTTTTCCCTAATTTATTATTTCAAATTCGATGTTTATTAAATTGTGTAATTTACTCATATGGAAATCACTTCTTTTTTTGTAATTTTCAATATTGGATTTAACAATATACTGATTATAATCTTGCGTAAAGAAAAAGGTCGTTCTAAACTGGGCCAACATTCAGAAATTACAAAATTCCATGGCTCCTCAACAGTCAACGCATACCGACGTGGCAACATATTTTAAGGAATTTTAACCAAGTTTATAGAAAAATATATTATCTAGACTATCAAATAAATGCAATATCAATAAAATATATTTCTTGATTATTGAATGAATATAATTTGATGTTGTAGATATTTATGTAGTTTATGTAAACTTAGTTAAAAACTAGAGAAGTTTGATTTAAGAAAAAACTAAAACGCCTACAATTGGAATGGAATGAGTACATCATGACGACATCAAAATGGGCTAGGAACATCTGTGCCTACAGTACAGTACTTGCAAACGGGGTGTTTGATCCGGTGTAAAAGAATGCGTTGTTGGACGGATGGCCTTCGCAGCAGGCCCCGATAGATCAATGAGAAAGCTTTTCTTTAGGTCTAGATCTACCACCACTCCGCGAGCAGACGGAAGGTCTTTCATAATCAACTGAAAGAGATCATAGGACAAAATGTCGAGACTGCTGATCTTCATGAATGCCAATAAAGAATCCACTGGAGCATTTTCCAGCACAGAACTAAAGAACAGGTCATTCAGCTCAGAAATCAGTTTTTGCAGTTGGCTCAGTATGTCTTTTCCTTTGGCCATAGCACCTGGCTTCAGAGTTTTCATTCGCAATAGCCACCGCGGCTAACATGTTGGCCAAACTAATGTCCCTGTGTTTTTCAATCAAAGCAGGAGTAACAGTAAAAGGAAGCAGGTTTCCCATCCAGATCATAGTGAAACAAAAACAGTGGACCTGAAGCCTTCCGTTGCTTATGAATCTTGCGTCTAATCATACAAGAGTCTGTCGTCTCAAGAGAGTTCACAACCAATTCCAAACGAATAAATACAGAGGCACAAATTTCCAACATTGCCGGATTCAATGGAGAGCTCCTCAACGTGGAGGAAGCCATGCCAGGCCGCAGTACAAGACATGGGACAGCCTCAAGGCCCTCGATTCTTCTGCGCGTTGCGTCCTCGCCTCACACCGTCGTCTCCTCCACGCGCAGCAGCTGGCACCAAATGCTTCACCGCGGGGCGCCGGACACTCTCCGCGCCGCGGCCATGCGCCCCGCGCCGTCGTCGTCGGCCGTGTGCCGCGCCGTAGCCCATGATCCGGGCTTACGACCCGTCATCGTGCTGACTTATTAGTAGTTTTATTATTACTTTTTTTTTCGCGTACCAATTCCTCTTCTCCACCTTCGACCAACCAAATTTTTTGAGCCGCCCAAGTTTTTTCTGCGTTGCTCGCTGGTTCCGCGGCTTTGTTGGAGAGTGAAAATGGCGCTGGACGAGAGCGCTGGAGGACGTGCGTGAGCGGCAGGTCCCGGCTATGGTCCAAACAGCTCTTAAATTGCCGGGAAACAGACGACGGCAGACGACGGCAGGTCCCGGCTATGGTCCAAACAGCGCCGTGAAGATCTTTCCGGCTGGCCCGGACCTGAAGGCTCCTGTCCACCAGTATCGGGCCTTCGCGCCTTTAAAATCGTACCAGAAGTGGCCCACTTACATTTACGAAGCCCTTTTCGCTCCTCTCCCCATCTTTTCTCAGTAGAAACAGTAAGTACTGTACATCACTGTGGGAAAAAAGAAATACGTACTCCTAGATGCGTCAGCACTGTAGAGAAAAAGGACACATGATCATAGTTGGCCAATGGGCCGGGCCGGCACGGGACGGGCCCGTGCCAGCACGGCCCGATAGCCAACGGGCCGGCACGGCACGCCGTGCCTTATAGGCCCATGGGCCTGGCCTTCGGCCCAGGCATGGCCCTATGGGCCGATTTTCGTACCGGGCCGGCCCACAAAGCACGGCCAGAAAACGGGCCGTGCCAACCCGCGGCCTGTTACCCTTTGCATTCATAATTTCATAAACAGATAATAGCTCACAGTTTCATAATTCATACATTCAAAGTTCACATCAATACAGCATCACAGTTTCTTAAATTCACAACATCAAAGTCCAAAACTTGTCCGATACAGTCACATTTTCATACATTCACATAATCGAAGTCGAAATGCCTGATACATTCACATATTACAGTTCCATACATTCATTGATCCACAGAATCAAAGTCCAAAGCCGACAGACAACATAAATAACCAAAATGAGCTGTTTAGTGCAATGCTGCCTCATTAAAAACCTTTCTAGGTAAAACTCACCCTTGTGAGAAACCCTAGAAAGAAAAAAAGAGTGCAGCCAGCTCTTAATTAACCATTGTTCAAATGATAGACAAGTCTTTCACAGTCACTGAGTCACATACATCCTTTCACAGTCACAGATCACACACACACTCAGGAGGCAAGTCTCAACCTCAGTACCTCACTAAGTACCAGGAGCACCACCAGCAGGTCCATCTTCATCGAGGTACAAGTTCTGGAATGAGTCTTCAAGTTATTGGTTGTCAACAACATGTTGTTCCCTTTTTCTTCTAACTCCCAGTCCTTTAAGCAGGTCAGCATCTCCACGGTCTCTGGTGACAAGCGTCGCCGTCGTTCCTTAATTATCCTACCTGTCAAACTGAAACAAGACTCCAAAGACATAGTAGATGCAAGAACTGATAGGATATCTCTAGCCATTATAGACAGGATTGGAAAGGTTAGCTTGTGGTCACGCCACCATAGAAGTAGGTCAAAATCATTCTCATAAGAAGTGATATTGTCACTGTCTAAGTAAGCTGATAGCTTAGAAACAACAGAAGTAGATGAAGATGAAGTGGTAGGGAGAGGGGAAGGACCAACAACACCTGATCCACGACCAAAGATTCTTCCCTAGGCCTGCTTTTTCTTACCTATACGATGTGATGGTTGTGCCACCCTTTGAGACCTAGCTGCACCAAATTTGCTCTCATATTTGTTAAACAGTTTATACAATTCAGTTTTAACATCAGTATTGTATGAATTGTACTTAGAACTAGTGTATTCACCAAGTAATTGCAGCACATTAAAGAAACCTCTCATCTTAGCTCTAGGATAAAAAATGAATGCATATGAATATAACAGAGATATGTCCTGTCAATATTTAAGGAACTTAAGCTTCATAGATAATACAATAGCTCTCAAATTATGATCTTTTTCACATGCATGCAAATGAGAAGCAATCTCTGGTGCAGAACAAGTAGACTTGTAGGATAATAAACACCAGACAGTAAAACAGTGAAGTCATACAAGAATTCCAGAAACTCTAGTAACTTCTCAGCAAAATACCAATGATTTGTAGTCAACAATTATGAATCATAATAGGAATTAATGAACACAGAAAATACATTCTTATATAGAACTAAGTGTTTAAGCATCAGGTAAGTAGAATTCCATCTAACATCCATATCTAAGCCAAACTTTCTAAGTCTAACACCCTTAGCGTTACAGTATTCCTTGAACAATGCAATTATTTGATTAGAGGAATTTAAGAAGTTAATTGTGGTTCTAAAATCTTCTGTGTAAGGTTTCAACCTCTTTAATCTAGATTTTATAATGAGATTAATGATATGATAAGCACAACGTTGATGTACAAGACTGCACTTACGGTTACTAGGATCTAAAGGATCAGGTGAAGGATTAGGACCCAAGTAACAAGCAAATAGAGGTGTCAAAGTGTTCATAACCCTAACATTAGAAGAAGCATTGTCTAGAGTGACAGAGAAAATCTTGTCAATTAGACAATACCCCTCAACCATAGCAGCAATTCTTTCAGCAATGTTTTCACCAGAATATTTAACCTCAATCAGCCTAAGACCAATAACCCTTTTCTGTAACTCTCAATCAGCATTCACATAGTCCTCCTTAGCATTACCAGACCAAATGTCTGAAGTCAAAGCAATAGAAGAAGCAGCAGGCAACACAAAATTCTTAAGCTTATCACGATGTTCAGTAAACAACTTACCAAGATCTCTAGTGGTGGTTTGTCTAGAAACCTTAGCGACCTAGGGTTATGAGCAAGAATAATGTAATCCTCCTATGCCTGTGACTCACCTATACCTAATGGAAGGTCAAGCCTAGCAATCAATCTACACAACTCAGAGCGAGCAACACCAGAATTGTAGTCCTAGTTATGCACAGATCCATCAGGATTATAAGAAAGCTTAGACTAAACCCTAGCAGCATGATCAACCTTTTTCCTACAAGATTTCTGATGCCTAATCAAATGTCCAGTGCCAACAGAAGATCTAGCAGATAATCTACTCTTACACATTTTACAGATAGCAGCAGTTCGAATCTTTTGACCATTCGCAGTCTCATAGATCTCATCAAAATCAACCTAGACATCAGATTTACGCTTACCAAGGCATGAGGTACCATATGTGCTGTTGGAGCCGACCGGTGTCCCTGTCACCATCGCCAACGGCGCGAGCTCCGCCCCTCCACCACCGTCACCACCGTCTAGATCGATTGGAGCAGAGCCGCTACCGACATCGATACCCAACAACGTAGCAGCGTCGTCATGGATGTCGTCGTCGTCCTCTGGGAGCATCCCTGCCGCGATCAGGTCATCATTGCCAGTGAGTGGATAGACGACATCATCATCATCCGCTATGGTGACCTTGACCGTGGACGACTTATCTCCAGCACCGTTCCTCAACGATACGCGTGGCCGCCATGCCCGGTCTATGCCACAGGAAGAGGACGATGAGGCATCGGCAACCGACCTGCACGGAGGAGAAAATTAGAGTCAGAGAGATAGAGGTATAGATCCAGAGTCAGTGAAAGAGACACAAGAAGTGGAGAAGACTGGTCTAGGGTTAGGGTTAGGGTTAGGATTAGCGAAGTACCTACGCAACCGGAGCCCAGTGCCGAAGATGATGAGGGCCACCCAGAGGAGAGAGACTGATTAGAAATGATGGCGAACGACGAAGGAGGGACGGACGGGAACATGGTCATGAACTCACATAGTTCACCGAGAGTGAGAGAGGAGAGAGGGAGAAAGGGAGAAGAGGCGGATCGAGGTCACCGGAGTCGGGGACGATGGACGAGATTAGTAGATCGCGTGAGAGAGATCAGATTCACCAGATCGTGGATACGGTCGATGCGGGCGAGAGAGAGAGAGCAGAGATTGCACCGTGGCGAGCCGGTGAGCGACTGGGGATTAGGGTTAGGGTTGGGAGCGGACTGCGGAGCCGGCCATCGGTGAGGCCGAGGTGACTGGACGAGCGGGGCTCGGCTGCGCCGCGACGAATGAGTGGGGAACTGGGGAGTGGGGATTAGGGTTAGGGTTTGGAGCGGACGAGGTCGAGGAGGCGAGGCGACTGCTGACCGCGGAGCGGAACAGGCGAGGAGTGTGGAGAGGTGAGGAGGCGAGGCAACGGGGGGAGTTGCTTATATGTGAGGGCGAGGCGCAGCGCGGGGGGGTGGCGGGGCGCTGGCAGGCCGGGCCGCTAGCGGGCCGGCTGCTCTGTAGCAGGCCGTGCCGTGCTAGCCCACGTGCCTAGGGTCAGGCCCAGACATGGCCTGCTGTTCCGGGCCGGGCTAGCCCGGGCTCGCTAGCCTCCATGCCGGGCCGTGCTTGGGCCGGGCCAAAAAATCGGGCCTTGGGCCGAGCCGACGGGCTCGGGCTGCGTGGCCAAATATACACATGATAGCGAGGGACGTTCATCATCATCCAGTACTCTGTAGTACTCCCTCCGGTTCTCTAAAGCAAGTCGTTTTGGACGTCGACACGGTCTCTAAGAAACGACTTTGACCGCAACTTTTTGCTATAAAATATTTATAAAATATAGTCAATATATACTTTTATAAAACCACATTTCGAGATGAATTTACTTACATCACTTTCATATTTTCAAACTCAATCCAAAAAAAATTATTTATAGTCAAAGTTTAAAATATTTTACTTAAGACAATCTTAAAACGACTTGTTTTAGAGAACCAGAGGGAGTAGTCTACAACGCACTGTACATGAACCGTGCTATACTGCTACACCCCCTCCACCGGCTCTGGCATGTGCGACGGTTCAGCGATCGCGCGTGCTGACTACTGTGCTGGCAGCACGGCCAGCGCAAAGACACGTTCCCAGGTGATTAAAACGCCGTACGTTGTCCGTGCCCGAACAGCCGATGTGGCGAGCCCCAAAAACCTAGCACTACTGCACTGCACAACACCGAATTTGCTGTAATGACCGCATTACCCTTTCCTCATGGCCTGGTCTGACATTTCTTTTCTTTTTGGATTTTTTTTCATGCCCAAAGCCAAATACTAGTCCACAGTATCATGTGGAAACATTGCAAAGACTGGTTACCTTGACCTCCTGCCGTCATCAATGCGCCCATTGATCGTTGCTGTTCCTGCTGTCCTGCTCCATGCGCCATGCGCGCTTCTGGGCAGACACGCTTATTTAACTGGTCAACCGTGTTTTTTTCTCACAATAAATCAGCACTGGCCAGTTTAAACTAGCCCAGAAACCAACCAGCGAACATGCCGATAAACTAAAGTTTAGTAGATATCTCATCGAATATTTAGGTACTAATTAGAAAGACTAAACATGAGTCTAATTAGGCTTAATAGATTTATCTTGTAAATTAGTTTCAATATATGAAATTAGTTTTGTAATTAGTCTACGTTTAATACTTCATGTATTTTTTTAAACATTAGATATGACAGGGCTAAATTTTATTAGGCGGGAAACAAACACCCTCCGACCGTACAGTGAACTGCAGCCTGCTGGCGAAGCCGGGAAGGGGGGATGGATGGAGGCACGGAGGGAGGGGGACGCTACGCTCCGGAAACGCGGCTGCCTCGTTGGGACTGGGACCACTGGGCAAAAGGAGAAGAGGGAAGCAACCTTGGCAAACTCACCTTCCCTTTTCATCATTTATTGTCAAAAGGTTTAAGAGGTGGGTCATCATCCATAAATGGGAAAGAAACAGTCCAATGATGATTCCTTCGAAAACTTTTGTTTCCGCAAGAGAATTCCCCCGGACCCGGGAAAATGGGAAATCTTGGGAAGAAACCAAACCACAGGGGTGTTCCATGCAGGCAGCACCTTCATCCGTGTTTTCGGCGGGGACATTTTGGGCACACCGGCACAAAATGCTGTACCCAAACTAGCATGGGACCAACTGGGACCTGGCTTGGGTTTTGTACGTTTGTCTGTTAATGTTTCCCTATGATTTCATCAGTTGGGCCTTGATGATAGTACTAACAGCCTAAGTAAACAGTAATATCATTCAAAGTTTACTGTGGCGATGAGAAATTGGAGCAGGCCGCGTTTTGGCACGGATAAGCAATCGCCCATCCATCCCTTGCCCCTGCCTTCAGGGGGCAACAGCAGCAATGATAGGTGCCCGTATTTGTTTGGGACCAATGGCTTTAACAAATTCTTTCTTTCTCCCACTGGCACTATCCCTTTCTTCCATTCTTTCGGAGTCTCTGGTTATTATTATTTCCTTTTGGACCTGCAACTGCAAGTCCCGCCGGGCCCTGTTCTCGAGTCCAGCCCACTCCTAGTCACAGTCAGTCTGGTCACTGTTCAAAAGACTGTAAAAAGCGAGAAGGCCACCGGCGGGGCTAGAGAAAAATGGCACGGGACTCTCTGCCGCTGCAGCTCGAACGGTGCCACCGTGCCAGGGCGCTGGGTTTCAAAATGTTCCAGCCCGACACCGAGTAAAAATCTTTTCTTTTATTTACAGTGAAAAAGTGCCGGGATTTTATATAGAGTACCAGGGAAAGCAACTAGGGAAATGGCATGCAGCTCAAGGGAGATCAACAGGAATTTTACGCTTTCAGCAGGGATACTCCGCTCCACTTTTTTTTCCCCTTCCTAGTCTTTGGCTTGATGTTTCTTAATATACGCGGCCAAGCAGTGACGAATCTAGCATTTTGTCTAAGGGTATGCCATCCAAAAATTTTCATATACAATTCGATAAATCTATTTCAGCAATTCGATAATAATTATAAAATTGACAACATGATTCGGTATATATGCACTAAATAACACAATAAGGCTTAAATTCATGGATTAAGTTCAAACCATCCATTAAGTATAGTATACATAGTTCAAAAGCCACACCAATAATTGAAATAAGGCATAAAAGAGAACCAGAGACTTACAATGCTATTTTTGTGACTATTTTATTCGGCGCTTTTGAAGGGACATAAATGTATTGATTATATTATCTTCATCAACTTCAAAGAAAATATCCCGCTCAATGAAAGTGACTAGACAGTCATCCAGAAGACTATCTCCCATCTTATTTCCTAACTTTATTTTCACAAAAACCATTACAGAAAATACCCTTTCAACTCTTGTCGTTGCCACAGGTCGAAGCAATACCAATTTGAGAAGCTCATAAACCATATCGTACACTTTATGCCTCTTTGTTTCAACAAGCTTAACTGAGAGATCAACAATATTGTCTAGGTCTTTGAATCTATCATCCTGTCTCATGTCATCAATATAATTATCTAGTTGCAATTCAAGTTTGAGCAAATTATTATTTGAGAACTTTTTGGGTAGAACTCAGCTATTCTACGTAGCTTCTGTGTATCAAAAGAAGCAAATGACTTGGAAGGACTGAAGGCCGACATACAAGACAGCAACTCCATATTAATCTTGTCAAACCGATTATCAAGTTTTTGACTTATTTGATCAATGCCACCAATATATACTTCTCTTCTAAAGTAGTCATCATTGGTTTGCTTTCGGGCACGAGCTTTCCTTGCTGATTTCCATAAGGAACATAATCACCATCTATAGTAGGAACTTCAACACCATGTTTATCGCAAAATGAAGTGACCTTCTCAAAAAAATTATTCCAACCATCAGACCTCAATTCTTGCATTCTTTTCTTTGCCACGTTAACAAGTGATATTGCATTAAGAATATCTTGTTCCCTTCTTTGCAAACACTCAGATAACTCATTTGTATATCCAAGAATAATATACATTAAGTGTGCAAAGAAAACAAACTCAAAGTTCTCAAACACTCCGGTCACAAAATGTATACAGTTACCTAGAGCATTGTCCAAAACATACTTCTTCACTATTTCCGGCAAGAAATTTCAAAAGTTCAATGAAGTTTCCTCTGTTGCTAGATTCTTCACTTTCATCATGTCCATGAAACGCCAGCCCTTGATGCAAAATAAACTTGATACACCTAAGTGAATAAGTCAACCTTTTCTTATAAAGACAAAAATTCTTATCACTCCACTTCTCAATATTATAGTCAATTGCTACCTTGGGATTTATAAAGCCAATGTATCTCTCTTGAGCTGCAATATGTGCCTTAGAACCCATATGTTTGCGAAGTGATTTCTCTCCTATATTCCAATTCTTCCAGCCATTAACAGTAAATGTGTCTGACCCAGTACCCTTCTTGAACAAATAGCATATGAAGCAAAACACAGCATCCTTCTTAATACTATACTCAAGCCAATCATTATTGTACATCCAATAATAGTTGAATCCCCGATCCCTATCTGAAATCTTTCTTTTTGAAAAATCATGTGCAAAAGGTTTGAATAGACCTTTCATAATACATGCTCTTCGAATTGCATCTTGATCATTAACAAGATAGTTTAGAATAGGACGTCTTTCACCTAGATCATGTGGAAGACGATTGATGTCATAAACTGGTGGCAGTGAAGACGGTTGTGGTGGTGGCAGTGGCATAGGATTTACAATTTTCTCAACTACTCTCTCATGAGTCTGCTCTTCCACCACAGGTTCAACCGGATCAGGATTAGAAGTAGAAGTAGCTACCGCTGCCTTCTTCTTTGCTGCCTGCTTCTGAAAAAGAGATGCAGTGTCCCCGTTTCTCTTCATAACTGCATAAATATTACAAAGAATACAGTGCCAAATAATTAAATAAATTACGCTTGCACGATTAAACTCTCACATGTGATTATGGATCACTCACATGATACGAGTACTAAACAAAAGATCAATCTAGATCGACTCTTATGTTGGAAAAAATCCTCCACCTCGCCACGTGATAGATGATTCTATAATTTTAGCGCTAAGCAATTAGCAATTAAAAGTACACATGAATTTTTTAAAAAGTCGAACAACAAAGATTGAATCTCACCTGAACAATTCCGATCACAAATTCACCTAGACGCCGGTGGCCGGTGCCATCGTAGGATAGAGCGAATGCCGAACGGGACATGAGGTCACAAGGGCGAGTGGCCAGTGCCGTCGTAGGGTAGGGTGACAGATGACGGCGTGAACGATCTGTATTGGCGTTGGTGTAGGACAGGGCGAACACTGAAGTCCAACCGATGCGCTGCCTCGATCCGTAATTCCGTATTGGCGTTGGCGTTGTCGCTTGATCCCGTCTCCGTCGCTGGCCGCATGGGCCGCGTTCCCTCTTGGACCTCACGCTCGCTCGCGGCTCGCACTAGCACACGCTCAGGCAGTCAGGCTCGGCTCTTGTATACTACAGCAGATGAGTGTGTGTGTGTGTGTGTGTATATATATATATATATATATATATATATATATATATATATATATATATATATATATATATATATATATACACACTTGCTCTATTGCCGGAATTGCAGGGTATGCCGGTGCATACCCGACATACCCTGTAGCTCCGCCACTGCGGCCAAGGCCAAGAGGCAAGTTCGTCACAAACTCAGTGGTAAACATGGGAGAGTAGAGCAGGACACGATCGGCCGGCTGCCAATTCAAGAACGCTAGCAGCTAGCACAAGGAGTCAAGGAAGGGCGGAAGTCGTGTGGCGTTAAAACAAGACGGTATCAAGATCAAGAAGAGGAGACGTTACTACATGCCAATGGAAGATGTGTGTGGTAACGTCTAGATGATCATGATGATGGGTCACACAACAACACCGTCCTTACATGACGTCGTAACTTTTTAATTTGAATGCGCTAATAAAGATAATATCACGTTAAATTTCTTTATATTGGTGTATTAGGTTTGCCACGTTATCTATATTTGCATCATTGTTCTTCATTGGGAAGTCGAGATACGCAAATCATTTCCATTCTATTCACTTCAGAATCCACGAAACAGTTTGTACGTGCTAACTATTACTCCATTCGTCCCGAAAAGAATGTAGTCATACGGTTTGAAATTTGTCCAACAAAAAAACGCTCATGTAGCTAACAGGGTACAGAACCAACCATCGGGACACGTATCCACATCTCACGTAAAAAGAAAGGCACCGTGGCTGTAAAAAAAACCCAAAAGCCTTATAGGCAGACACGTGGATGCTCACCCTTCCACACGTTTCAACCCTACTCCCTCTGCCCCAAAATAAATATAATTTTAGGACTGGGCACACAAACCAATGCTATATGTGAAATTACAAAAATGCCCCTTGTCTTTTGTGACTATTTTACTTTTTTGGTGTGCATATGTGAATAGAAGCATCCAGACACTTCTTTGTCTTTTGTGGCAGATGAGTCAAAGTAACATTTTTTGTGGGACAAATTTCAACCTTTAGAGTTGCAATTATTTTGAGACGGAGGGAGTAGCTATGAATACGTACGTACTGAACAGAGCTGCAAAGGCAGACCGTCTGTCATTCCTAGGGGCATTTTCATCATTTGCCAACTACCTTGTTTTCTGCGCCTAGTCCTAGAATTGTAATATTTTTAGGATGGATGGAGTATAATTTATATATAGACCAATCCCCCTTAAACCTATATGTAAAATTTCTAATATAAGTCTTAAAGGCCCATTGCCTATGTTCCCTAATATCTTTAATGTTTTTAAGCCCGCGAGCAGAATTGAAAGATGCGACATCAATTAATATTATATTGTTTGCTGATATCAAGGTATCGGATTCTCCTCCCTATATATTTACAACACCTTCTAAGAAAAGAGCACTAGAACTATTATTACATGATGAGAAGCCCCTATATTTGGGAATTATATATTGCGTCATCATTATTGTAGTCTATTCTCCCTACGAAACATCTCACTCTTGTGATCTTGCATTGGAAGAGGGCGTAAACTGCTTCAATACTACTGGCCAACGTCAACGACATCACTTTTGCACCAGCCTCTACGGACATTCGGTGGTTATCATAGCACAAAGTGTCACTACACTGTGTTGGGTTGCTACACCGCATCGACTGAGTTCGACTACATCAACGAGACTCGGTCATACCCGAGTGACAGCGCCACCGGTGCCTAGCTTAAGGTAAAATTTCTAACCATTCTATTATGGTCTCTTTTATTCATTCCAGTACTATCTTTAATGTATGCCTAATTTTCCAACACTAACCAAACTATGATGAAATTAATATAAAATTTTCTTAAGACTCATTTGCTCTGTTCGCTTGGCTGATAAGCCATGGCTGAAAGGACTGCTGGCTGATTTGTTATGAGAGAAAAATAATGTTCGTTGATTGAAAAAGTACGGCTTATAAGCCAAACGAACAGGGTGATTGTTCTTCGCCACACCTTTTAAACAGCTCAAGTACATCTGACACAAAAGATACAAAAGCCAAGCGAACAGGCCCAATGTGTTAACTTTGCATGAAACTCAGAGCAATCCCGAGAGGTTAGTGACTGCAAAAAAAAAAAAAGTTAGACAGGTCCGATAGAGTCCATTCCTCGAGTCGCCCTTTTTTTTTAACCATTGCGACAGGTACTTTGGTGGCCAGACTTGAGGACAAAGGCTTCAAGACGTGAACGGTGAGCAGTAACATGTGGTCAAGACGTCGTACCCATGTCATGCTAGTCCACCGTGTAGACGTCGTATGATTGGAGTCTCGCACGTAATACTGTTAACCGAACAAAACAGTCGTCAAAGCGACCCCAAAGATTTCGTGCAGTACATTTGCATTGACAAGCTGAACGCACTTCCATTCACCATGTTCGCTGAAGCTGAAATTTAGCTTACGCTAATACTTATGCTAAAATATTGTGAGAGAATAATACTATTACATAGCTAAAAAGTAGTTCTAATTAAGCTCAAATGATACTTACCCATAATTTTGCTATCCACACTCCGCACCATAATTAAAAATTCTGGTAGTAATAATAATAAAAACAAAAATCCGTGGCTTAGAAAGTACCAGTAATAAAATTAGTAATATAGAAATACAGGTACGCTACCTTTTAGAGTTACGGCCGATATTGTACGTCGTACTACCAGCAAACGTAGGTACAGACGTAGAGTACAGTATATAGAATACGTACTACAGTATAGTGGAAAAAGCTAGTGGTAGATTGAAAATGATGGAGAGAGGTGTACTGTCGGTGTTTCGATTAAACATCAACGAGTAAATTTGTATTATTGCGCGTTAGACCTGGATGGTGTGCTAAGGGCAGTCCCAATGGTGTATTGATGATAGTTTCTATCCTCATTAAATGACTTGCCACGTAGGTAAAACGCTGATATGGCAACGTAATTAATAAAGAAAGAGAGCAAAAATCCTAGAAATGGTTTCCTCGTGAAGAAATCAGGTCTTCTCTTGACCCAATGCACCAAGAAACTATGAAATCGCCATTGGGGAGAAACCACTAGTTTTTAGGAGGACTCGTGTCGCACTCTCATTGTAGGAAGAAGATAGAGTTGGGAGAGAGAAAGAGAAAATAATTATTACTCATAGAAACCATGGGTTGGAAAGCAGTACTTTTTTTTGGTGCGGTATCCTATGTTATAGAAACTACTAGTTTCTTTCATTGGAACTGCCCTAAAAGATACGAGGTTTACACTGGTTCGGGCGAAATGTCCCTACGTTTAGTTTGTGGTTGATGCTCGTGTTATTAGCACTGAAAGGTTCATAGTAGGGGTTACAAATAGGCGAGAGAGGGACATGTCCCACGTCTCTGATGGAAAAGTTCAAAGGACGCTAAGAGCTGGTTACTGCTCAGTCGTGTGTTATGTGATACGTGGTGTGTTCTATTGATCCATTCCCTTAGTAGGGTGCCCTGCCTTCTTTTTTATAGAAGGGATTATAGATGGGAGAAAAGAAGAAAAACTAGAGGCAAAGAAAGTCTTTCGAAGGCGTCGGGTCTTCCTTTCCTCTAAGCCAGCCATGCTGTCATGGCAAACGATGGCAGGGATAGCTCCATATTGGGCGTCTGTCCGTTGATGATGCCACGCTCTGACTTATCAGCAACTGGTCACGTCCTATCCCGCCCCGACAGATGGCGCGATGGATCGGGGTGTTGATCTGCAACCCCACGGGGAGCGGACGACGCAATGCCTGAACGTCCGTCACTGTAGAGGACGTGAGTCTCCTTTTGGATTGTAGTGGTTGTCGTATGGTTCCGTCAGGATCCACACCTGAGGATCAATGGCGGCGTCCACAACGCTGTAAAACAAATATCGACGCCTACAACATTGTTCTCGGAGAGGCCTTAAAGCGTCCGTCTTGTCATACCCTGACGGTACTTTCCTGCATGTGTGTAGGGTGTGGTCCTTGATATTGCGGTTGACTTGAGTGTTCTGTCTTATCTGCGCATGTAGTTATGAAGGAGCAGCGCGCAAACGTCAGGCAAGGCGGAGCCATCCCTCGGACGTCGAGCGAGGCGAAGCCAGCTCCTAGACGTCTGGTGAGGCGGAGCTAACCCCCGGTCTCGGACGTCGGGTGAGGCAGAGTCTTCCCTCGGACGTTGGGCGAGGCGGAGCCAGCCCCCGAACGTTGGGCGAGGCAGAGTCTATCATCAGACGTCGAGTGAGGCGGAGCCAGCCCCCGGAGGTCGGGCGAGGCGAGGCGAGGCGGAGCCAGCTCCTGGACGTCGGACGAGACGGAGTTAGGGCCTGTTTGGTTTCTACGTGACCTCATAAAATTCCTGTCACATCGAATGTTTGGACACATGCATGGAGTATTAAATATAGACTAATTACACAACTTACGACTAATTTACGAGACGAATCTTTTAAGCCTAATTAGTCCATGATTTGACAACATGGTGCTACAGTAAACATATGCTAATGACGGATTAATTAGGCTTAAAAAATTCATCTCGTAAATTAGCTTCAATCTATGTAATTGGTTTTATAATTAATCTATATTTAATGCTCTTTATTAATATCCAAACATTCTATATGACATGAATTTTAGAACAACTAAAGAACCAAACATCCCCTAAACCCTCGGCCGTCAGACCAAAGATGTAGTCACGTTCTTGCATATTCGCAGGCATGTGTAGCCGGTATTTGGCCCCGACAGGTACTTTTTTTAAAACCTTTTTTATGTTGCACGTATCCAGGGGCAATGGCAGTAGAGAGAGACGAGGCCACAGAGCAAGAAGATATTCGTTGGTCCGAAATTTAGCTGAAACTAACTTAAAAAATACTGTAGAACTGAATTGTGAATTGTCGTGAGAGAAAAACTACGTTTTGACCGAAAAAAAGAAGGCCAGAGAGAGAGAGCGGGCGAGACCACAGCCACAGCATAGCAGCTTGCAGCGAGAGAGAGGAGGAAGGCCTGGAGGGAGCGTGTGAGTTGGGAGAGAATTGAGCAGAGAGGCACAACACAAGGCAGGCAAGGGCACGCGGTGCTCCTGCTTGCCCCCACCTCCTTCCTGTTCTATACTCTCGCACGCCCAGGCCAAAGCCTGTACCCCCAATCAGGCCATCAGACGCACCGCGCCAAGAATTCCTCCACGCCGCGCCATCCCGGTTTGCCCGGTGAGATTATGTGGGATTAGGTAGATGAGGGCGGCGTTGTTCGGTGCCCAGCGGAACGGGGCTGCGGACCTCGTCGGAGGCGAGAAGATGCTGTTCTGGCAGGAGGGGAAGGCGAAGGCGCTGCTGGAGCCGAGGTCCGTGCTGGACTGCATGCGGAGCCCCAGCCCCAACAACTCAACATCGACGCTGTCGTCGTCCCTGGGCGGCGGCGCTGCCGACTCGACCGGCGTGGCGCTGGTTTCGGACGCCGCCGAAGCCACCAAATGGGGAGCCCCCGGCGAGCACGGCGGCGGCGGCGTCGGCAGCGCCGGGAAGGAGGACTGGGCCGGCGGCTGTGAGCTGCCGCCGATTCCCTCCGGCCTCGACATGGGGGTCGGCGGCGGCGGCGACAACTGGGACGCCATGCTCGGGCTCGGCAACGCGGCTGCGGCGGGGCAGGACCAGACGTTCTTGAACTGGATCATTGGGGCCGCCGGCGACCTGGATCAGCCTGGGCCGCCGCTCCCCGTGCACCAGCAGCCGCTCCTTGACAATGTGTGGTTCGGGTTCCCGGCGGCGGATCACCTGGGTTTCTCGCTCGATCCCCACCTCGGCGGCGTTGCCTCGGACATGTCGTCCCCTCGTGCGGTGTCGCACGCTACCAACAGCGGAGGCGGTGGCAACAACAAGGCGTCCTCGGCCTTCGGCCTCTTCTCACCGGAGCCTGCTGCCCTCCAGCCGCCGCCGCCGCCGCCTCCGGTGCTGTTCCACGAAGCTATCGACACAAAGCCCCCTCTTCTTGGTTCGCAGCCGCCCGGCCGCCTCCACCAGTACCAGTACCAGCACCAGCCGACCCCAGCCACAACCTTCTTCATGCCCATCCCCTCCTTCCCCGACCACAATCAGCAGTCGCCACTCGTCCAACCACCGCCCAAACGTCATCAATCCATAGATCTCCCCCGGAACCGGCTTCTGCCGCCGCCGCCGGGGCAAGGTCATGCCTTTGCACCACTAAATGGCCCTGCTCCATTCCAGCTCCAGCCTTCGCCACCACCGCCCCACGGGGCGATGAAGGCGACGGCTGCGGAGGCGGCGCAGCAGCAGTTGCTAGACGAGCTGGCGGCGGCCGCAAAGGCCGCCGAAGCTGGCAATTCCATTGACGCGCGAGAGATATTGGCGCGGCTCAATCACCAGCTTCCCCCGCTCGGGAAGCCGTTCCTCCGCTCCGCCTCCTACCTCAAGGAGGCCCTCCTCCTCGCGCTCGCCGAAGGCCACCACGGTGGCTGCCACCTCACATCACCACTCGACGTTGCCCTCAAGCTCGCGGCATACAAGACTTTCTCTGACCACTCGCCCGTGCTCCAGTTCACCAACTTCACCGCAACGCAGGCGCTTCTTGACGAAATTGCCGGCAGCACATCGTCCTGCATCCATGTCATCGATTTTGATCTTGGTGTTGGAGGCCAATGGGCTTCGTTCTTGCAGGAGCTTGCCCACCGCGGCGGCGCAGGTGGTGCAGCTCTGCCGTTCGTCAAGCTCACTGCCTTTGTATCGGCTGCTTCCCACCATCCACTGGAGCTGCGGCTTGCGCGTGACAACATTGCACAGTTTGCTGCAGACCTTGGAATTCCCTTTGAGTTCAGTGCTATCAGTGCTGATATGATCAACCCTGCAGAGCTCATTTCTGCCAGTGGTGATGAAGTTGTAGCTGTTGTCCTCCCGGCTGGTTGCTCTGC